>NC_056747.1:380346835-380486301 GCF_019279795.1 Protopterus annectens | reverse complement strand
ACAAAAATCCAGAAAAATGCACATTTTATGAGGAACACATTAAGCATACGAGGTAAAAATCTAGACTTTCTGCCCAAAACCGGACAGTTGAGAGGTATGGTGAGAATCAAACAATGTTCCTTGTGTCTGTGAGTCAAACACCTTTCCCATTATACAAACCCCCTATCAGGTTCTGTCCATAATGGGATTCTCCTCAAGTTTTATAAGCTTACACCAAAATCTTTATAAAAAAATGAAGCACTCCTCCCTCATTTCCCTATATACCCATACTAGGGTACATGACAGGATTACCCCCTTCCCTTATTCCGTATTTGTGTTTTATTTGGAGCCCCTCAGAGTTTGCCTGCAGACTCTTCCACTCAGGTGGATATTTACTGGGAGATATACCTATATACCTATCAAACTGGCTCTGTATGATGCTGATTTATTGGTGTTCCTGATTTATCCTGAGAAAGAGCTCACTAGCCTGTTTGAAAATCTCACTTACTTTGACCACCTGTTTACATATAAAATTAACACCTCTAGGAAAAAAACAATTAAAACTAAGTATAACCCATCTTTTCTGGGCTATGCTAACTTCCCATTCTTAAACACAGCTGATGCCACGGTATATCTCGGGATTCACCCCAGAGCAGCAGTGGGGACCTCTCTTGAAGGGGAAATTTTAAGGAAGTCCAAGTCCTTTACCTAGACATGGAAGCACCTCTGCCTGGACATGCCTCAGAGGGTCCAAGCAATTTCTTTGTATTTCCTTTCCCTGATTCTTTATGCCTCCCAGGGCATTCCATTACCTCCTTCCATAAAATTCTTAAGGTAAACTCGTGTATATGGGATTTCAGGCAGAAGTTAAAGCAAAGGTTAACTGGATACATGTATGGTTCCCTCTTGTAGTGGGGGTTCTGGGTTTGCCTGACATTGAACATTGTGGCCATTAGAATAAAAACATTTTGGGAACTTATCAGAATAAGTAAATAGGCTAGCTGGCATATACTATTGCTATGGACCTCTTGAGTGGGTTTAGGGACACATTTAGTATGTTTTTGTACAGAAAGGAGCTATGGCTGAGGGCTGTTCTGGGCCTTATACCCTCTTTAATAACTATGCACCATAAGGGCTTCAGTATTCCCTCCATGTCAGATTGGCTAACCAATCTTCTCCCCATAGACAGCCCTTAGTTTTGGAAAATTTGGGTGCATAATGGTACAGCAAAATGAGAAATATGCAAAATCTATATTTATTGGAGCAGTTAAACATGGACTGTATTTTAACCTGAGATAAGTGTAGGGTCTGTAGACTATATACCCTCTGATTTAACAAAGTTTTTTAATGAGCTGATTCAATAACTCAAAACCATTAAAATATGCAAATTCAACAAACCTAACTGGTCTAGGTGGTAGCATGGCTTTTATATATTAGGGAGCCATCTCCCATGATCAAGAGGATGCTAAGTACACTGTATAACATACTTAATCTGATGATGTCATTTTTATTCATTCAGCAACCGACAGGTTCGAATCCAAGACTTGGATCCAACACGGCTGCTTCTTCCAGATCATCGGATCCTAGAACTCTCAAGATTTTCTTTACCTGTAACACCCCTCAAACCTAATGTACCTCGGATCAAGTTTGCTGCCCGCAGATGTAAAAGAACAACCAATAACTAAACAAAGCAGTAGAATTTGTGGGAACAGTACATGCAAAATAGTGTTCAGTAAGAGTGAGGTGTAAGGGACGTCAGGGATTGAGCAGTTTATGTAATGCTGAAATAAGTAATTGTTAGAAAATGCATATGTAATGCATGAAGGTGACAAATGTTAATATGGGTTATATTTTCTGTTAATGTATGTGTACTTGTGTCTTAAATAATTTAATAAAGGTGTTTATGAACAAAAGTGGTGTTAGCACGGTCAGGAGAAAAATAGAATACGGAAGGCACTACAGATTGTTTGGGATTGGCATGGTTAAGTTATTTACCTCATGGACACAAGGCGCAGGGTTTGAATCTCACTTTTGAGGGAAATTTTCTGGGCTTTAAATGGCTTACAAGGCAGGTAGCTGGAGTACTTACCTATGAACTTGAGTGCAGACCCTCAGAACACTGAGTATACAAGGTGAGGCAAGCAGGAGAATGCAGAGTTCTGAGCCTGTTTCTGGTAATGTAAAGCAGTTCTATGGACTGTGCCACCAAATTTCCAGAATCAATGCCATTACCCAAACCTAAGGCAATTTCCCAACACTTGATACTGCTATTCTCCATAATGGGTTTCCTAAAGAGATCCTTACTGAAGAAAGCACTTCCTTTATGTCAGGGGTAGAGCATCAATTATGTCAGTGTCTTAAAATCAAATACTCTTAGGATGTCAGTCTACAATCCATAAATTGATGGATTTGTTTTAAACAGGAAACATTTTCATTAAATTATCATGTATGACATAGGCAATCTTACATTTTTTATAAGTGAAAACAAATCATACCGACAATTTCAGTTGCAAACATTATACATTGGAAACCATGTTGACACAACAGTAGTTGCAAACATTATACATCACTTATAATCTGTCCAGTCATCATCAGTCAGACATTACATAGCTCATTCAAATCCTGACTTCTTTTAAACCTCATTCCTCCTTTACAGGTATTGTTCCCACAATTCCCATTTTTCCTAGGTAATTTGCTCCTACCCTTTGGTAAAGATCCCAGTTCCAGTTGTTTTATATCAGCTACTATATTTGCTACTTCTAGTAATGTTGGTTTAGTCTTTGATTTCCATTATCTAGTAATTGCCTTTTTGGCAAACACCATAATTAGACTCAGCAAGGCCTTACATTGTCTAGGCAATTCTGATTCTGTATCATAGCTCAAAAAAAAAAAATATTTCCTTAGTTAAACCAATTTGCTCACCCAGTATCTCTGACAGAGCAGTCTGCAGGGAATCTTAAAAGTCTGCCAGTTCATTACTCTACCAGAAAATATGTTCCCATTTACCTCTTTCTCCATCAAACTTCCAATATTTGATGTCTACCTGAGCAAAAATTCTTTGGAGTCTACCTGGGGTATAAAAATCCCCATGTAAACACCTCCAAGCAAAGATCCTAAGTCTTCTAGACTTTGTTGCATATTTGGGAGCCATACATATATCCCCCATTGTCTCTTTGTGAATGGCTTATCTATTCTCTCTTCACAATCCTTTCTAACCTTCTCTGACTGATTCTTATAGTTATGTAATAGTTTATACGCTGTACTAATTATTCCTCTCAACACCAGCTTCTGTTCCAGATTCTTCTAAAAACTCTACCAGTGCTGGCCTTTCGTTTAGTACCCCTCTATTTCTTTCATTTTGCCTGTATTCTGATTTTCTAAAAAACAAATATAATTTAAGCCTGTATTGCACTTCAACTGTATTTTCTTGAACTCTGCTTCATAATTACTGTTTATTGCTGTTGTGACTTCTTCAATCAGCACTTTATATCATTGCTACTCTGCCTTAAATAGCATAGGCTAGATTCAGACTTGCAGAATCTAGACTGTTTGGTATTACTTGAGCACTAAAACCAGCCATCTTACATTAAGAGGGCCTCCCTGCAGCCTTATGGCACAAGTGTGTAGCCCAGGACCCATTTGAATTGGGGACTGCTGGAATAAGGCTCTGTGTAGGGCTTCCCTACTGGTAGTCTGTGTTAAAACTGTTTTAAATTTGCTTATATTTAAGCCTCACATTTGTGCATAGCTACTCACCTCGCAAAGAGGGTTAGCAGTGCCTGTATAGGCACAAATGCCTAGATACAACTTTTTCCCTACAGAACAGTCAGTGGAACCCTCCCAACTTATTCTGCTGGATTGCGTTCAACTCAGGTGAGCACTGAGCAGCACTGCCACACTTTTAATCCCCAATTTTAAATAGAATAAATCCCTTTGCTAATCCTACAGCAAAAGCTGATCTAACTTGCCCACCCCCTAAACAGTCCATATGGTTTAACCTGCTACAATGGGTAGTCAGTTTCCCAACATTTCTCCAACTAGCCTGATAACATGGGCATCCTGAGGCAAAGTAGTAATTGCCTCATGTATACAGACAACCATTGCTCCTACAGCAAACAAATATGGTATGTGAGAGATGTAACTATACTATGGAACTGGAATCAATCCTCTCATGTAACAGTAAGCAAGACATGATACAGGTTGTCAGTACACACACCTCTCCTCTCCCAAAAGATAAAGTCATGACAGATAAACCCATGTACACAGTGGTACTCACTAAGGGCCTACCAAAAGACCAGGACTTCCCAAGTGCAAACAACTCAAACATACTAGAGCACAACCAAAATCTACTACACAGCATACATATCAGTGTCTCAGCGAATAATCCCCTAAGGTAGAACACCTTAAAACAAATGTCCTGGTCATACGATATTTAACAGGGAGACACACACGTCCCCCTCACCATGCTGGACAAGGAGTAGGTCACAGTCAGCTGCCTATCAAGTGCCAGGATCCATCAAATCCTGCATGCACTCAAGTCACTCAACAATTACCATTATGACTCTGTCATAGTACATGCTGGGGTGAATGACTTGAGACATACCTCCCTGGACCATATGAAGAGACATGACTGAATTCTCAGATTGTGCCCCAGGCAGGTATGTCCCTAGTGATAAGCAGCATTCTACCTTCACTTAGGGTGATGCTACAGTATACACAAAAAATGATTGATTTCAACAATTGGCTTAGCTTCTGGTGTCAGTTCAGGGGAATCCAGTATCCTGTCAGTCTGGGAGGACTGGTCTACAGACCATGCTGCTTTGCCAGAGATGGTCTTCACCTGTCTCCTCTAGGTTTTTGAATACTGGCAAAGATGCTTTCCTCCCCCCACTGGCTTTTTTAGGCAATGCCAGAACAACTATTTCTGACGTAAAAAATCTACTTGAGACAAAATCAAGGCTATGCTGCTTAATACTAGGAGCCTAAACAGGAAAATACACTCTATGGAAGCACTCTTCACCTTGGAAGATGCTGATGTCTGTGCAGTCACTGAGACATGGTTAAAGGCCGCATAGAGCACTGCACGAAATGGCCGGTAGAGTACAACAAAACCCATGATCCTAATACAGCAGCTGTAAGTCTAACAAATTTTCTACTCCAGCTGCAAGACAATTTCTTCCCTCATATCCACAAGCTTTATAAACCCCCCAAATCTGAATGGCTATCCACTGAAACATATTTTAACTCTAAGAGATGAAGCATGGCAAAAATAGAAACAGACCCCACAACTGACAACAGCACCTCCCTTATAGTCTTGAGTAATCTAGCCAAGAAGTCCGTCAGAAAGGAGAAAAGAAATCTCCAAACAAAGAAACAAATTACCCTCTTACATTCCCCGAAACACTTTTGGAAAGAGGTTAGCCTACTTACAGGAAGAAACCCTCCTCGTGATACTTCATCAATGACCTACACTCTTCCCGCTTGCACCCTTCTTTAATACAGTATGCTGATAACGCCACTATAATTTCATCCTCTGACAATCTTCCCCCACATCCTCACTCATACCAAAGACTCACTCCACTTGGTTGAAAAATGGCTTACATCTAAACAACTCCTACTTAACCTTAAAAAAATAAACTACTTTTCTTCCTTCCAAAACCTCTCCAACACCACAAATCTACCTTCACCGTCTCCTCCCTAACAAATACATCTATTAACGTAGACTCATTCACAAAACTACTAGGAGTTATACTATATGACCAATTAAAATTTGATCTAGATATCCAAAACTATATCAAAAAGACTCATCAAAAACTTCGCCTGCTATACGGAAATAAAATTCTCTCAAACAAAGATAAACTCTCTCTTGCTCAAGCCTACCTACCCCCTACCTTATTGTATGCTGCCCCAATCATTACTAATCTCCAAGCCAATCTCTTGTCCAAACTTGAACATACAATAAAACTGCCAGATTCACAGCAAATCAACCCTATCGCTCTCATAGGTAGGTACTAGACTATCTGCCCGAAGGCATTTATAAGCCTAGCCGAAATCTGTTGGCTTTCGCCGCCCCGTTAGATTAGTTCCCTGTGCCTCTGTCCAGCAGAGTCATTGAAGTGATCCCTGGGGTAAACTTTCTGTTTCCCATTTACTTGTAAAGGTTTCTCTTGAAGAGGGTTAGTGAGGAGCTCTGCCTAATGTAGAGTGGAATCTTGTTCCAGAGCATGGGAAGTCTCTGGGACAGGAATCTATCCCTCCAGCACGTCCTATTTATTGTTGTGGTGAGGTTTAGATCCCTGGAGCATGTGGCTCGAGGGGATATGGTTTTCTTTAGGTGGAGCATGTCCATCAATTCTGGGTTGGACATGGCCTTGTATGTCAGGCAGAGATCACCTCTGAGTAGACGGTATGCAACCGAGTACAGCTGGAGTTCCTTCAGTCGAGCTGCATAGTGCTTCTGCTTGAGGCCAGTGATCCTCTTGGTGAGGAACTTCTGTGGTCTTTCCAGTTGTTGCAGGTGTCTTGTAAGGTACATCCCAAATGGGGCATTGTACTCTATGATGGGTCTGATGAGTGATGTGTAGAGGGGCCCAATGACCTCTTTCGATCTGGATGCAAACCATTTTATGATTAGGTGGGCCACATAAAAGGATTTTCTAACCACTTTGGCAATGTGATTATCAAAGGAGAGGTTACTATCTACTTGGGTCCCCAGATCCCTTATTACATCTTCTGTATTTAGGGGGCTACCACCTATATGGTAGTTTGTGGGTACTTTGTTTTTTTCCAAAGGGGATGACTATGCACTTTTTGGCATTTAGCTTGAGACCATGGTTTTGACACCAGGTATCTGTCTCAGTGAGACCCTTTTGGAGGATGTCTGTGTCAGCCAGAGAGTCAATTATAGCCCCTAGTTTGCAGTCGTCTGCGAACATGGTGATCCATAGTCCTCCTGTGCTTGCCAGTACCTCTGAGAAGTATATGCTGAACAGGAGGGGTCCTAGGACTGAGCTCTGGGGAACGCCACTTGTAACCGGTTTAGAATCAGACCTAGCTCCTGCAACTCTTACCATGTGGGTTCTGTCTGTGAGCCAGTTGGCAACTCATCTGGTGATGTAGGGGCTTATGTTCAGGATGGTGAGCTTGTCTATAATACCTGAGTGGGGAATGGTGTTGAAGGCCTTTGCGAGGTCTGGGT
Organism: Protopterus annectens; assembly: GCF_019279795.1. Taxonomy (NCBI): domain Eukaryota; kingdom Metazoa; phylum Chordata; order Ceratodontiformes; family Protopteridae; genus Protopterus; species Protopterus annectens. Next base: position 380,479,124 of record NC_056747.1, on the reverse strand, counting down.
AGGCTGTGTGGACCACCTTTCCCTCGTCTACAGCCTTGGTAACTGTCTCAAAGAAGTCCACCAGGTTTAGTAGGCATGATCTGCCCTTAACAAAGCCTAATTGGGTTGGGTCCAGTGTTTGGAGGTTTCCAATGTCTCTGCTAATGAGATCCATGATGATGCACTTTGCAGACCAAGCTAGTCAGGCTTATAGGGCGATAGTTCCCGGAGTCCACTGTGGCTCCACCTTTGTGGAGCAGAATAACCATTGCTGTGCACTCTGTGGGCACGTAGCCTGTGGAGAGGCTGTGCACTCTGTGGGCATGTAGCCTGTCGAGAGGCTGAGTTTAAACAGTGTGTTTAGGTGAGGAGTTAGTTCATCTTTAAGCTCGTGTAGGACGCAGCCTGGGACACCATCCGGTCCCACTGATGCTGTGTTTTTGGCTTTGGAGAGGGCCGTTTTAACCAGAGTGTCTGTGATTTCAGGGGCATTACATTCTTCTGGTATAGTTATGGGCCCTTTTGGGGGTGAGAGTGGGGTGAAGTTTGCGCTGAACCTGTCTGCCAGGATGTTGGCTATATCAGTCGGTTCAGTATATTTTCTGCCATTCTGCACTAACTCCGAGCAGATCTGAGAATTGCCACTTAGATTCTTGACATAGCTAAAGAATGCCTTGTGGTTATCTTTGGAGTCCATGGCAATTTTTCTTTTGAAGCTAGCCTTGGATGATTTCATGAGGGAACGTAGTTTCTTGCTGATACTGATCTGGGATGTCTTCCTTCTTGGGATTTTACTTTTTTCTGTACTGGTATCCTCCTCCTATTGTATAGTTTGTTTATGGCAGGGGGTCCACCAGACTGGTTTCCTTTACTTAGAGAAGTGAGTCTTGGTTTTGTTTTGGGATAGCATGATTCATGCATTCTTGTAGGTGCCCGTAGAGTGCATTAGTAAAGGATTTTTCAGCTTGGACAGCGTTTTCCTTTAGCATGGGGGCTTTGAAACTTCCCACCTCGGTCTTAAGTAACGTGAAGTTTGCTTTTGAAAAGTTTTTCATGGTGGTTTCTTTGACCAGGGGTGGTGGCGGAATGTGGATATCCAGAGTGATTAGTTTATGGTCAGATCTAACCAGCGAGGGGTTGACCTCTGGTATGGAACACCAGTCGCCCATGTTGGTGATGACCAGGTCCAATATGTTGTCACCTCTGGTGGGGGTGTTAACCAGTTGATCCAGGGCGTTTGAGTTTATAAATTCTAGGAAATGTTGGGCCAGGGAGTTCGTACTTGAGTAGTTCTCTCAGTTAATGTTTGGATAATTGAAATCACCCAATATCAGGGTGTTTGGTAGGACCTTTATGTTTCCCATTGTTTCCAGGAATGTGGAGTGGGGGTCCTGGGACATGGTGGGTGATCTGTAGCAAGCTATAATTTGAATAGCAGTTTTGCCTGTTAGTTGCACGTGGATGATCTTTGAAGCATCGTGCTGTGCCACTAACCTGTAGGTGTGGGTATCCTTGATGAATATGGATACTCCCCCACCTTTTGTATTTCGGTCCAGGTTTTGTGGCCGAAATGTATGGCATGAGTTGTAGCCTGGTAGTGCTGGGGTGCTCTCTGGAACCTTAAACCAGGTTTCTGTTACTGCACATATATCGATTTTCTCCATACTGAGTAGTGCCTCGAGTGCGTGCATTTTGAGGTTTAGACTTCTGGCATTGAGCAGCATTACCCTCAGTTTTTTGTTACTTGTGCTATTTACGGCGGTGGGTTTGTCTTTTGAGCCTTGCCTAAAAAAAGGCACTATGGCGTGGCAAGAGCCTTGGCCAGTATTCGAAAGCCTAAGGGTGACAGGTGCAAAGCAGCGTGGCTTGTCGAGCATGTCATCCCAGGCTGACAGACATTGGATCCCCTTTGAATGACACCAGGAGCTTAGCCAATTGTTGAAATTGATACTTTTTTCTCTATACCGTGGTATTATTCTTGATGAGGGCAGTATACTACTCAGGGTCAGGGTCATACCAGCCTGGGCTACATGAACACAGAGCTCCTCCATTTCTCTTTTCATGTAGTCCAGGGAGGTATGGCTCAGGTCATTCACACTAACATGGACAATGACAGAGTCATATTTGTACTTGTTCTGGAGTGACCTGAGTGCTTGTGTTATGTGGCAGATCCTGGCACCCGACAGGCAACTAACAGTATCCTTCTCCTTGATCAGCCTAGTGAGTGGGACGTCAGTGTGCCTGACTATAGAGTCACCTATTACTAGTGCATTGGATATGTTATTTTGCCTTAAGGGCTGTGATAGTGTGGTACACTGGTTTTGTGAAGTATGTGTTTCATGATTTGTGTTGGGGGGGGGGTGGAGGTTGCTTGGATATCTGCTTTGAAGGTCTCTGTTGCTTTTGCAGATTTTTATTTAGAGCCTCAGAGTATGTTTTTGTGTGTTTATGTGTTTTTTTTTTTTGCCAGTGCTGGTTTCATAGGTCTATGTGAAACTGGCGGTGTGCATATCTCTAACAAATCTACAATGGCTCAAATGTAAACATCAACTCCTCCTTCCTCAACGTCATCAGACCCACTCCTACTTATACCAACACAACTTCTGTCCTACACTATCTAATCTCGTCTCCCTATATACTCCTACTCACACACTCCATAGCTCTGAACACCACCTTCTAGAAATCTAGAATCCCAGAAAAAACATTAACAAACTAATTATAATCATTCAGTCTCAAAGGCATGGAACAAACTGCCTCAAAGCTTAAGATCTACTTCTAACCCAAACTGCTTCAAGAAAACTCTAAAAGAGCACCTATTAAAATCCTGGACCTGCTCTTGCTCTGATCTTACTTAATCTACCTCTCCCTTTCTTCTTTTTCTTAACCTCAACATGTATTTCCTGCCTCTAAATTAACCTCTGTCACTTGTATCAAAAATGTAGGCTGTACTTCAACACTTCTTGCCCAGAATGGATATGATATGTTACCCCAAAACTTATGACAATTTTGTGAACCTAATTCTTAATGAATATAAAGCTGATTGTACTTGATAATTATTTTGATCAAATTTTGTAATTTTAATTTATGTACCAGTTACATACTCTTTTTCTTCTATTTTGCTTTTCTACTTCTGTCATACATACATTATTTTGTTTGCATCCTTTGGAGCTTTTCTCATGTCTCCACCGAAAAAGGGTATCTGTCCAGTTGGATTAACATCGTCAACAAATATCACATGATGACTTCTTTCGGCTTTTCCCTGTTAGGGTTCACCACAGCGGATCACCTCTCCGCTTATGATTGGCAGTGGAGTTTTACAGTGTCGAGTTGCCAGCCCGGCTCCCAACCTTCCACAGAAGGCACACACATGCACGCACTCATGCCTAGGGCCAATTTAGAGTGTCCAATCCACCTACAGCATGTCTTTGGGATGTGGAGGAAACCGGAGCACCCGGAGGAAACCCACGCAACCACAGGGAGGACATGCAGACTCTGCACCGAAGGCACCCCAGTAGGGAATCGAACCGGAGAACCTCTTGCTGTGAGGCGGCAACGCTAACCGCTGCACCACCATGGCTGTCCTAACAAATATCACATGACTAATAAATAAAATACGCTGTCTATAAACACCATTCGATGTGGTACAGTAAAAACTTTCTTCAGAAGATTTCCTTAGAGAATTTTGCAATCCCTTGTTAACTACACACCTCTCACACATCATGCATTGATCAACTCACCACCATTCACCACCTCTTCCGCTTCTCTATTCTTCTTGAAAATATTTCCACTGACAACACTCTCGGATCTGACAACATAAACCCCTAGTTCATTTATCACTGCAGTGAGCATCTATGGTTTCCTTTCACACACACATATATAATCTAAGTCTCACACAAATCATCATGCCATGTATTTGAAAAAAGCTCTAATTAAACCTCACCCAAAGTAAAGTGCCTTAAAAGATACCTCTCACTTCTGAACAAAATCCATCTCCCCAATTCTAGGCAAGATCGTCTACATCCAACTGTCCCTCTATATCCAGCAGTAGAAACTGCTCTCCTCCAAACAGCATAGATTCTGGCCTGGATGAAAGTACAACTGTGTAAAATCTTACCATAACAGTAGATGTTCTTCTCTTCATTGTTACAGTATTCTTAACATGAGGTATCCCCTGCCAAAGGGGACCCAACGTCCGGCCAATATACCAAAGCCTTTAGGTTAACAATACACTATGTCACAAATATGTGACGTCTTGATGTACCACTCAGAACTGAGAGCCCCAGGAGGAACAGCAGCCCTAGGATACCAGAGGATAACATTCACATCCAGAGGGACAAATGACTAGGGGGAGGAGGGAGGAAGCGAATACTGCAACAGTGAAGGGGAGGACCATCTACTGCTATGGTAAGATTTTACATAACTGTACTATATCCTTCCATTTGACTGTTGCAGTATTCTTAATGGGAAGTAGAGTGCAAAAGCTTAGGAAGAAGACAGGGAGGAGGAATTGCCAGCAGAGCCTTCTAGGAACCCATGAAGAATGGTCCTATCAAAACCAGCTCCAGCCTTGGATATAACATCTAACTTGCAATGCTTCATAAATGTATGCACCGAAGACCAGGTAGCTGCCTCAAGGATAACGTTAGTATCCAAACCCTCAAACAATGAACCATAAGAAGCTACAGCCCTAGCAGATTGAGCCTTAAGCACAGAAAGAAGGCTCTTACCATGATAAGAATAACCAAATGAAATGGTTGTAGAAATCCAACAGAAAATAGTCTGTTTGGAAACCACCAAACTTAATGATGTAAGATGAAAAAAAAGAAAAAGTCGATCAGATATTCTAAATTATTTTATTTTGTCCAAATAAAATCTGAGCTGTCTATGCACATCCAAAGTGTGCAACACTTCTCACTAGCAAACTCCAGAACAGGGAAAAAAGTGGGCAAATTAATATTAGACTGAACCCATTCACCACCTTGGGCATAAAAGGAGGATTGGTACAAAGAGACACTTTGTCCTTATGAAAAACTAAAAAAGGAGGAACAGCCATAAGGGCTTGAAGCTCAGACACCCACCTAGCAGATGAAAGGGCTAACAAAAGAACAACCTTCCATGAACACTGCTGTAAGGAAGCTGTAGCTGCAGGGTCAAAAGGAGCCTGCGTCAATTTTTCCAAAACAAAATTAAGATCCCAGGAAGGAGGAACAGGCTTCCTGTGAGATCTAATATGAAGCATGCCTTTAAGAAACTGTTTGGTCTTAAACATAGAGGCTAAAGGAGGAGCTAAAGGCAGACAAGCAGAAATAGCTGAGAGGTGGGCTTTAACAGACAAATATGCCAACCCCTCATTGAGCAATTCACACAAACAAGAAAGACTCAAAGGAACATCTACAGTAAGTAGGTCCAGGTTACAAGAAAGATACCAAACACAAAATCTCTTCCATTTGGACAAGTAGGATTTCCTAGTTGTGGGTTTCCTGGTCTCCTGCAGAACCCAAAGCACATCCTCCAAAACAAAAAGGTGCCTATAGGGAATCAAAATCCTATCTGCCACAGTGCCAGTTGAAGAGTGAAGAGGTGGGAATGGATGAGAGATACCTTGGCGTGTGGGAGACGATCCACTCTGTGAGGTAACTTGTGACAATTGCCCTTGGCTAAGTGCATAAGAGGAGGGAACCAATGTTGTCTGGGCCAAAAGGGAATCACCAGCAAGACTTGGGATAAACCTATTTTATCTTGCACAGGACTTTTGGAAGGGGAGGGCATGGCATAAAGAAACATCACCTTCCATGGAAAAGATAGGGAATCCACCTTTCATGCCACAGGACATGGGGTCCTGGCACAAAAATTGAGGAAGCTGCCTGTTCAGAGGGGAGGCAGAGAGATCTACTTGAGGAATACTCCACTGTTGGATAATGTCCAGAAACACATCCCTGTGAACCATCCACTCACGAAATTGTGTTATGGATGAGCTCAGGGAGTTTGCCACAAAATTCTGACTTGAAGGAATGTACACCACCTGAAGAATGACTTGGTACTGTATTGCTTGCTCCCAAACCTGAAGCACCAATCTGCAAAGAAAACAGGACTTTGTTCCCCCTTGTTTGTTAACGTACCGCATCACTGTGGTGTTGTCTGTAAACATCTTTAGGGGCCTTGAAGAAAACACAGGATGGAAAGCGGTTAGGGCCAACAGACGAGCTCTCATCTCCTTGATACTGATGTGCTACTTCAGTTGCTGAGAAGACCAAAGGCCTTGCACCTTTAGGTTTCAAAGGAAGCACCCCAGTCCTCCGTCTGAGGCATCAGTGAACAACTCCTGAGAGGGAAGTGAGGGTTGAAACTGAAGCTCTGGATTCAAAGTCAGTTGATGAATCCACCACTGAAATTCCAACTTGAAACATGGAAGAAGAGAAACAGGAAACTCTAGGGGATGAGAATAGAATGATGAAGCCAGACTGACTTTAGATACAACTGAAGCTTTATCATGTGCAATCTGCCAAAGGAAAGCATAGGGATAGTGGATGCCATGAATCCCAAAGCCCTCAGAAATTCCCTTGCTGAAATCAAGGCCAGAGGAAGAAGGGACTGAAAAAAAGTACATCACGAGTCAACGCCTTGGGAGGAGGCAGGGATGCTATCATAAGAACAGTTTGGATTCTGCATCCCAGAACAACATGATCCAGTGAGGGGGACAGGAAGAAAATTTACAGTGAAACCCAGGTTTTGCAACACAGCAATGACCCACTGAAGGTGCTGTAAAAGAATCTCTAGAGAGGAGGCTTGAATAAACAGGTCATCTAAATAAGGAAAAACCTGAGTGCCTTTGAGCCTGCAAAAGGTCATCACAAGGGCGAGGCATTTGGTAAATACTCTTGGGGCAGTAGAAGGGCCAAAGGGCATAACAGAGAAAGTACAGTTGTGTACACTTATCATAAATGCAGATGTTTAAGTGTATTCACTATTGCAGTCATCACACTTGGGTTATCCTGCCAGGGGTACCCCTCAGTCGGCCCGAATACCAGAAGATTAGTATTTCTGCATCGGCTGCTGTCGCTCTGGGACTGACGTCAGGTCGTCAGTGGTATAAAATAAGGCAGCCAACGCCATTACATCAGTTTTTCTTGCCCCAGCTGTCAGGAGCCCCCAAATAGGGAGCTAGGTTATGGTGGAAGAACACTATCAGTAGAAAGTAAATACCAAAAATCCCCTGTAAGGAGTGAGGAAGAGAGAGAGAGAGATACAAGGTGGACGGAGGGTGGAAAACCAGGACTGCAACAGTGAATACACGCGAACATCTACATTTATGGTAAGTGTACAGAACTATACTATTTTCTTTGTGTTTCACTGTTGCAGTCATCACACTTGGGTTGATTCCCAAACCTGAAGAAAAGGGTGGAGGCAGTCAAGATGACTGGGGGCTGGCTAGGATGTCCTGCAAGACTGCAGTGGCAAAGCCTGTCCTGTATTTGGAGAGGATAGACAGGTGGTAATGCTTGGTGAAGGTGTGAAGTCCATGTTGCAGCCTCCAGGATATTCCTGGTAGGGACCCCTCTGAGGAAAGCTGCAGAGGTGGAGGTTGCCCTGGTGGAATGCGTCCTGACTCCCTTAGGGGGTGTTTTCCCATGGTGTGTGTAGCAGAAATGGATGCAGTGTGCTATCCATTTGGAGATTGATTGTTTGGATATAGTATTGCCCTCTGCCCCTGCTGCAAAGCTGACTAGCAATTGGTCAGTTTTCCTAAAAGATTTAGTCCTATCCAAGTAGAATCTGAGCTGTCTGTGCACATCTAGAGAATGCAGAATTCTTTCCCCCTTGTTTTGTGGGTTAGGGAAAATGGTTGGCAAATGAATTGATTGGTTGAGAGCCACACTGGACACCACATTAGGCATGAAAGTTGGGTTAGTCCTGAGAGAGACCCTGTCAGCATGGAAAATGAAGGGGTCTACAGCCATGAGTGCTTGTAGCTCAAACTCATCTAGCTGAAGTGATGGCCAGAAGCAAGGCTGTTTTCCAAGAGAGGAATTTTAACTCAGATGAAGCTGCAGTCTCAAAGGGGGGTAGTATGAACTTTTACAACACAAAGTTAAAGTCCAAAGCTGGGGTAGGAGCTCTTCTGGGTGGCCTTAAATTGTTAACCCCTCTTAGGAACTGTTTTATGAGAGGGTGAGAGAAGAGAGGTGGCTCTGTGCTGTAATGAGCAGAGGTGGCAGAGGCATGAATTTTAATAGAAGAGAAGGAAAGGCCCCTATGTAGTAGGTCTGCTAGGTAATCCAGGATGGGAGGTAGGGAAGGCTGTGCTGTTTCAGCTCCTTTAGCCTGTGATCCAGGTGCAATACCTTTTCAACTTGTCAGCATATGGTTTTCTAGTGCTGGGGTGTCTGGCCTCATGTAAAACATCCAGGACTTGTTTGCTTAGGCTGGCAGCTGGAGGAGAGGTCAGGGAATAAGCCAGGCTGCCAGGTTCAGGGTCTGCAATTGTGGATGCATGAATTCTCCACTGTTCTGGGTCAGGAGTGCTGGGATCTGAGGTAGGTGCCATGGTGGCAGAGGTGACAGGCTGCACAGCAGGGGGCACCAGTGCTGGTTTGGCCAGTCTGAGGCAATCAAGATTGCCCTTAGTTTTTCCTCCCTTATTTTGAGCAGTACCCTTGAAATTAGTGGCAGTGGGGGAAATGCATAGATTGAGGTTTACCCATTGACAGGACAGAGCATCCACTTTCCAGGCCTTGCTGTGAGGTTCTCTGGTGCAGAATTTGTTGAGCTGGTGATTGTTGTGGGAGGCAAAAAGGTCCACCTTTGGGGTGCCCCATTTCTGGCTTACAAGGTGGAAGGTTCTGTGGTCTAGCAGGTTTCTGCTTAAGTTGTCTGCCAGAGAGTTTCAGGAGCCTGGCAGGAATTGTGCTAGCAGGTGAATTTGCATGGCTGAAGCCATGTGCCAAAGGGTCATGGCTAGCCTGCAGAGAGGATAAGAGTGAGTTCCCCCTGCTTGTTGATATACCACATCACTGTGGAGTTTTCAGTCTTGATCACTAAAGGCCCCGGGGAGAGTAGGGGGTCTGAAAGCTGTCAGAACGTGCTGAACAGCTAGCATCACTTTTTGGTTGATGTGCAGATGTATTTGATTTGGGCTCGAATGGCCCTGAATGCACCTGCCATCCAAGTGTGCACCCCAGGCATAATCTCATGCATCTGTGGTTAGGGTTTGGGCAGTGTGGGGTTGTGAGAAGGGAAGACCCTTGTTGTTGCAAGCTGCTGTCCACCAAAGAAAATCTTTCATTAGACAGGGTATCATAGGTATGACAGTTTCTAGGTCCTGACAGTGTTGACACAAAAGGCGTTTTAGGTACCACTGTAGTTTCCTCATATGCAGTCTGGCATATGGAATTAGTAGAATTCAGGATGCCATGATCCCTAAAGCTTGCAGGATTTTCCTTGCAGATAACTGGGTTCTGGTGGCTAGTTGAGAGAAGTAGCCTGTCAGGTAGGCTTGTTTTTCTGGAGTAAGGAATGCATTTTGAGATGCTGTGTCCAGGCTTGCTCCCAAAAATACAATCTTTTGAGTGAGAACTAGTCTGGATTGCTTTTCGTTTATAGTATACCCCAGGGAAGTCAGTAGGTCCTTTACAAAGGTCAGGTGCTGTAACAGCTTTTCCCGGCTGTCTGCCTGAATTAGGCAGTCATCTAAGTAGGGATAAATTTGAATATTCCTTTGTCTGCAAAAAGCAATGGCTGGAGCCAGGCATTTTTCTGTGAAAACTCTGGGAGCAGTGGATAAGCTAAAGGGAAGCACAGAGAACTGAAAGTACATAGAGCCTGCCTTGAAACGTAGATATTTCCTGCAAGAATCCCTGATTGGGATGTGTAGATAGGCCTCTTTTAAGTCTAGGGTGGCTAACCAAGCATCCTTGGAAAACATAAAAAGAAGCTGCTGGAAGGTGAGCATTTTGAATTTTGGTATCACCAGGAAGGTGTTTAGAACTGCTAAATCGAGGATTGGGCGCCTGGTGCCCTCTTTTCTGGGTACCAGAAAAAGCCTGGAATAGAAACCTTGGCCTATTCTGGTCTGCAGGAACAGTCTGTATTGCCCTCATGGAGAGCAGGGAATGGACTTGTTTTTTGGCCTCTGCCCACTGGTTTGGAGGAAGATCTGAAAACCTTTTTGGGGCTGACAGTGTGTGGAAACAAAATTTGTATCCCTGGGACACTAAGTTGAGGACCCATCGGTCGCTGGTAATAGAGGCCCAGTTTTTTGCATGGGAGATGAGTTTTCCTCCTAGGGGTACAAAGCAGGTGGGCAGAGGTAAGGGGTGGAGGTGTAAAGTCATTGTGAGTTCTTTCCATAAGGGTGTGGCTTGGCACTCCCTGATTCTGAAGTGGAGGAACTCCACTGCTTAGATCTCTGCATTCGCTGGGACTGCTGTCGTGGGGGGGGGGGGGGGGGGGTGTCTGTTTCACCTAAGTCTTGTCTGAGCTGGCCTGGAGGGGGCCGGAAAGGACCAGTGCTTGGAGGTGCAATGCCTACTGAATCTCAGAGGCTGGACCTGTAAGAAGTCTTTAACTGTCTGCATAGATTTAGCTTTTTCTTCCATCTTTTTTAAGACCTCTTCTGCCGTGGTGCCAAACAAATTGTCTTTGTTTAATGGTGCATCCAATAGTTTTGATTTGACATGGTCTGGCAAGGTCTGTTCCTTGAGCCAAGCATGCCTTCTAAGTACAGAACCTGTGACTGCTGCCCTGCAAGATGCTTTCAGGGCATCAAAGCCATAGTGCAAGGTGTGTTTAGTAACTTGCCTTGCAGAATGCATAAGCTCCTGTAATTCTTTATTTTCTGCACAAGCAGGAAAGGTAGATATTATTTGTTTGAAGAGTTCCATGGTATGTTGCTGGTATTTCAGCATGTGGAACTGACAATTTAGTGCTCTAATGGCAAGAGTTGCAGAGGTGTATACCTTTTTACTGCATCTGTCTAAAGCTCGGGAATCCCTGTCGGGGGGGGGGCATTCTTAGCAGTGGCTGCTTTTATTCCTTTAGGTCCTTGGGAGATGACCTCAGGGTCAGCAGTAGGATTTTTGAGAAGAAATTTGTGAGAGTCAGGAACTCTAATACCGGTCAGGTTTCCTGGGAGCAGGAGGAAGGGTGTCAGGAGTCAAACTGGATTCCATAAAGACATCATCCACAACATCCACGACAGGAGGAATGGCTAAAAGTCTGTGCTGTGGTAAATCTAAGAATTCTGAGTCTCTTTTTGGACTGGGGATAGTCCTGACATTCCATTTGGAAATGTACCCTTAAAGTATGCAGGGTTTCACCAAATGAAAAATCCTCTGGAGGAGAGGCTGAAGGAATGCATTCCTCTGCTTCTGAATCCTCATATGCAGATAGGCATTGCATGTCTTCATAACCAGAAGTCTCAGTCATTGGACTCCTGGTCAGATAGAAACTGCTGGGGACAAATATCTTTTTCTTTTGGTAGGGGTAGGATGGCTTCCCCTAATAAGCATGATAAGGTCTTCCGCCATTTTAAGCATTTGAAGCTGAGGCATGGAAGCAGGTGCCTGAGCTTGGGTTGTTTTATTTAGATGTAGTTTGTACCTTGGGCCTTAAGAAACTTGGTAGTTTTAGATAGAACTGAAGACGCGAAAGAAGTTGGTTTGTGTCGAGTATCGGTTATGCAAAGAACTTTCTTGGAAGCCAGTGCCTGCTCAGCGGCTCTGGACCCATCCAAGGTAGAGACATCTGCAGTATCCTTAGTCAAAGAAGAGTCATGTGGCATACCAGAATCCGAACGGGTCTTGGTAGCGGCCTGCAAATCCATAGAAGCGGGCATCAGGGGCTGCGAAAGTGCCTCACTGAGAACCGGCGAACTGGCGACTAGCTTAACGGAAGCATCGTCTGCAGTTTTGGACCTGTGCGGTCTGTGTGTGTCTTTATCCTTACTTTTTTTGAAAGATCGGTAGTTGGATGGCTTACCGAAGCCATTTCAGAATACGGAGATCAAGAACAAAAATATTTAGGTACAATAAGGGGCCGATGATGTATAGTTCTGGTGTTGAACAAAGTACAAAAGCGACTGTGAGGGACGTCGTGGTCTGGACCTAAACAGGTGAAGCAGTAAGAATGGAAGTCTCGGTGTGGTATTTGCTTTCCATGGGGAAGACAGTTAACTTTTTCTGACATTGGTTAGAGCAAGGAAAAAAGGATCCCCAACAAGGTACTTGGCTTTAGTAGAATTCAACTTCAATTCGGAAACAAAACTCAGGTAGTGGCCAACCGGCATTCGTGCGAACTGCTTCTGCTTTGGGCTCCTCGGCAAGAAAGACTGATGTAATGGTGCTGGCTGGCGGATGTTATGCCACTGGCAACCTGACGTCAGTACCGGAGTGACAGCAACTGATGCAGAAATACTAAGCCTCTGGTATTTGGGCCGACTGAGGGCTACCCCTAGCAGAATAACCCAAGTGTGATGACTGCAACAGTAAAACACGAAGAACATCTGAAAATGCTAGGAATCAACAGAAAAATGTACACACTTCCTGGAAAGGAGAAGAATGGGGATCTGGAGGCAAGCATCCTTGAGATCCAGAGACATCATAAAAGCCTGAGGAAGCAGTAGAGGAAAGAAAGTCTGAAGGAATAACATTCAAAAGGAAGGAGCCTTCAGGAAAAATATTCAGGTGAGAAAGATCCATAATGGCTCTCCAATTGTTCTCTTTCCTGGGAACCAAAAACATTCTGAAATAAAACCCTTTCCCCCATATGAGTGACTGGAACCTCCTGAATAGCTCCCCGAGTCAAAAGACCCTGAGGCACTTCTGGAAAAAAGGTCAACTGGTCTTGAGGTGGCTAAGGAATGCCCATGAAAGGAAGAAGACATGTCCAAACCATGATACCCTTGGTGAATAATGGAAAGAACCCAAGAATCCTGGGTTATGTTTAACCAGACAGGAAGGGGGAGAGACAGATGATGGGAAAGAGGAATGTGGCTGGGAAGAATCACATAGTCAGACAGCACCTGGTTTATCAGGAAAGGAAGGCTTCTGAGCAGGAGGGATCTGTGTAGACTTAGCAGGGGGAACCCTCCTACCACCCCTTCTTGCCTTTAAGAGGAGGATGAGACTGCCTTCTAACAAAGACTGGTTTACTGGGATGGTTTCTCTGGAAATTTGACAAAGGGGAAACAAAAGCAGGTTTCAGGTCCTGCAACTCCTTGCCTTTTTCCTCAAGGGACTTGAATAAATCAGCTGCAGCATCACCAAGCCAAAATTTGTTGTCCAGAGGGGCATCCATCAGCTTGGCCTTAATATCATCAGGCAGAGGTTGAAGCCGTAACCAGGAATATCTCTTGAGCATAGAGCCACAAGCAGCAGCCTAGAAGAAGCATTTGCTGCATCATAACTACATTTAATTGAATAGCAAGGTACCTGGGAAGAAGCTCCTGGCAGAGATGAAGCAGAAGTATTTTCCCTCAGAATCAGGAAAGTCAGAAATAACCTGGCAAGCCTGAGAAAGTACAGAGAAAACAAATATGGTCATAAGAGTCTGATAATTAACAGCCCAAAAGGCTAGGGTGGCAGAAGTATAAACCTTTTTACCCAGCCTTCCATAGTCCTGCTATCCCTATCAGAAGGAAGAATCTTGATAGAAGGCAGTAATTTAGGTGGCTTGCCAAATGCTACATAGACCACCGAAGTGTCAGCAGATGGGCACTTATAAAGGAACTGCAGTCATCAGGCACTTTATAAAACTGATCCATTTTTTGGGAGCAGGGGGCTGAGTCTGGAGCCTGAGATGCAGAAGAAAAGGCATCCAATAAGGCAAACAAAACCAGAACAGAGGGTCAAGGAGAGTCCATTTGAAGTAGCTCATAATATCTCCTCTGCACTTCAGACACTTGGGAACAATCCCATTTAAAGAATTCCATCATCCTAGAAATGATACCCCCAAAGGAAATCTCCTCAAAAGGAGACTCAGGACTAGCAAACTATTCTTCTTCAGAGCAATAATCCAAACTGGAAGGAATCTGGGTAGAATAGGCCAAGGATTCCTCATCAGAATCCTCTTCTTCCTCAGAGGAATCTTGCTCCCTGGATCTCTTGAGGGGGAAGATGACCAAGGAGAAGTCGAGACAGAGACCCCCTGAGGAGACTTCAAGGCTATAAGAGCATTGAACAAACTCTGTGTAAAATTCTGCCATTCTCTGAGAATCCTTAGGAGCAGAAGAATCATGTTTTGTCTTTTGCTTCTTTTTAAGAGAGACATCCACCACATGAAATGTAGAAGGCTCTGACACTGGCTTACATTCAATAATTGTAGTTGGGACTTCCTTCCTAACCAGAATATGAGAAACCCCCCTGGGGCCTTCAGTAATAATCAGCTGTGGTTCCCACTCAACGTCTGAAGTGGACATCTGCAGGGCCCCCAAGGAGGTGCAAGAAGTGAGATCCATGCTGGCCTCCGAACCATTCATGGCCAAGGAATCCAGCCCAGGAATCATATGATCCTCTGGGTTTTCACCAGGCTAAAGACAGACATCTGGAGGAGGCGTCACAGCTGAAGAATTTGACTGAACTTTTTGGCCGTCTTCTTCGAAGACAGCTAACCCTCAGGCCAAGAAGTTCCTTCCATAGTGTCTTTCGCTAAAAGCTTTAGCGCTAGTTTTCAAGACAGATGGTGAGGGATGAAAGATGAACACACAAGGTCTTTAGAATATAAGCCTGACAAATAGTGCAGGACACATGGTCATGAGAAGCTCCTAAACAAAATAAACACTGTTCTTGACGGTCTTTATGGGGAATCGGTCTCCCACACTTGCCTTTATGCTTTCTGGGTGACATGAATCCCCACAGCAACACAAATGCTAAAAGCAAAAAAAGATAAGCAAAAATCCCAATGGGGCACTTATCTGAACAGCTAACTAGCAACAACTAGAGCAATCAGACATACAATCAAAGATAGCGCTGGACTGGCGGCAAGAAGTTTTGAGGATGATACGTATGGACATCACCTTTATGCCCTATGCCTTCCATGGGGAGGATACATGTAACATATGGCATATCGTTAACAACCTAAAGGCTTTGGTATACTGACCTAATGTCGAGCCGAACACTGCAACAGTGAAATGGAAGGACATTTACTGTAACAGTACTTTGGCCTCTAATTGATGACATCCTCCTAAACTCCGACAACGGCTTCCTTACAGGTGTCCTATTTATAGACCCGATAAAGGCATTTGACCTTACTGATCACTATCTTCTCTAAAGCAAACTAAATGAAATTGGTATCGGTCCAGACACTGCTCCTTGGTTAAAAAAACTTCCTCAATGACATAAGCTTCAGAGTTAAAATAGGATCCTTCCAATAAGAATCTGCACCTGTTACCAAAGCTGTATCATAAGGATCCATTCTTGCCCCCTTTCTCTTCTCCATATTCATTAACAAACTTCCTTGTGACCTCCCCCATTTCCCATGTATCCTCTATTCTGCTAACATGGTCATTTACCAATCAAGTTACTCACACCAACATCCAGTGCCACCTCCAGTCAGTCTTGCATGAGCTTCACCGATGGCTCAAACCATAAACTTCTCACCCCCACCAAGACCAAAACTATATTTTTTGGAACTCCACAAAAAATTCACCAAGCACCTGACTATCACTGACCTACACAACCGTGCCATGGAGACAACCTTCAACTTCAAATATCTTGGACTGTGACTTTGTCTTCCATTTCTACACAGACAAAGGGAGCCAAAATAAACTCCCTCCTCTTCTGGGCTAAAAAGAGCTCCTAATTTCTATCCCAACCAGGCAGAGCAGACATTGGCAAAGGAGTTTTCCTTTCTCATCTTGATATGGGCTCCTGATTTTTGCTTCTGCCTCCTTCTGCCTCCAAGAAAAAAAAATGTCATACTCCAGACTATCTCTAAAAGCATATGCCAATTCATTACACTGATGTTCACAGAAAGGTGAGTTTGTATCACCCTAGAAAAAGCCCCATGGCAAAGATCTAACCTATTTTTAGGATCCCAACTCTACAAACTACTCCGACAAAACACACTTACTCCCCTTGCAGTCACACTTCAAGGAAAAACCTTCTCTCACAACCCGAGACATTACTCACAAGCCACACCAACTCTCAATATTCCTAGAACCAAACTACACGTTTTCTCCTCTCAGGCACCTACTCTTTGGCAAGCTCACTCCATCGACATTAGGAAATCAACACCTATTCCAAATTCACAATACAACTCAAAAAGCACTTCATCTAAGCCTAAGGCTCCTGCTTCAACACAGGACATATCACTTAACGTATCCTCTTTGTTTCTTCTCCTTTCTCAAGATTCACAGAATACTGACCCACTTTAGGAACTAATGAATATATTGTATATTACACACTGCTTGATTGTACATTGCACTGCGCTTGTTTACTAGGATGTACATGCAGTTTTTTCTATGTAATTAGTCTGAACTACTCTATTATTGCTTACGTTTCTGTATTTTTTGTTTGGGAAATGTTTTGTATTTCACTCAGGCTGAGCCTGAAATTGGTCAATAATGACAGATACACTATCCTGGTAAACAAATATGCTACATTATAATACAATATAATATATCACACAAGTAAAATATAAATACAACGTTGTTTAAAACCCTGTACAACTTTACTCCTTTCTTCCAATTTTTTAAAAGTCTCTGTAGAAGGAAAACATATAAAGGTTTTTATATCTTCTGACAGAGATCACTGTCCTTAGCAGAAGTACCTTCTCAGCACAGAACCAATGTCAGCAACCTTGGAAGAAAAACTGCCAAATAATATGTGCACTTATTAGAATGGCATGCAACCTGAGAAGTGAAAGAAAAAAAGATGTAGTCACCATAACGTTCCGTCTGAGTAGTTGTACTTCGTCTTCAACCTGTGGGTAGGTATTTGGATCCGGATCGAATCCAAGACGGCCGGATCACCAGCATTTGATCTGAGCTCCAAGCTCCACCCCTACCCATAATACCCCTCCATCTCCTTCTTTCTCTCAGATCAAGTTTGCTAAATCAGAAAACATAAGCCCGACCCAAATAACCTTACCACTAAAGGTTCACACAGTCCAAACCAAATATAACCAGGAAAGCCACAATGTGCACCTCTCCCATATACCAAAACAGGACAACAGTGACAAGGTCAGGGGGAAGGAAGGAGGGATGGTTGAAGACAAAATGAAGTACAACTACTCAGATGGAACGTTATGGTGAGCCCATAACTTCTTTATCTGAAGTAGTTTACTTCATTTGATCTTCAACCTGTGGGGAAGAGTCCCCAGCTACCAACATCTGGGTGGCCCTCATAGAAGGATATTTCGGAGCACCGCAGAGCCAAACGATACCCTACTCCTGGATACAATGTCCAATTTGTAATGGGATATGAATGTATGAGATGAGGACCAAGTAGCTGCGGAACAAATATCATCCAGAGATGCTCTCGACCAGAAGGCAGCTGAAATTGCCACAGATCTGGTGGAATGGGCTTTGATTATACCTGGAAGGGAAATGCCTTTGTCAGAATATGTCCGGCTGATACATTGGGAAATCCATCTAGCAATGGTGACTTTGGAGACTGGTTTACCTAAAAATGGTTTGGAATAAAACACAAGCAATTGGTCTAATTTACGGAAAGACTTTGTTCTGTGTAAATAAAACCTCAGTTGCCTATCTACCTCCAATAAATGTAACATGTATTCACCGTTATTTTGGAAATTTGGGAAGAAAACTGGAAGATTGACAGTTTGGTTAATATTGTTTTCGGAAGCCACTTTTGGAAGAAAGGAAGGGTTAGTGCACAAGGAAATCCTGTCCTTATGAAAAACCATATATGGAACTTTAATGCACAAGGCTTGATGTTACAATATCCTCCTGGCTGAAGTGATGGCCACCAGACAGTTTTCCAAGAAAAAAATTGCAAATCTACTGTTGCTGCTGGTTCAAAATGTAAGGAGACTAAAGCCAGTAAGACAAAGGTAAGGTCCCAAGGAGGTGTTGGATCTTTCACTGGAGGTCGCAGCATGAAGGTTCCTTTAAGGGAAGTCTTGTAAAGCCCGGACGAGGCTAAGGAAGCCAAATTTTCCGCCACATGGAAGTTAGAAATGGCAGCCGGTTGAACTTTTATGGTAGAAGAGCTAGCCCCTTGATGAAATATACCAGATAGAAACTCCAGAATAGCCGGGACTGGAGCCATAAAGGGATCTATGTTCCATTGAGAGGCCCTAATAGAAAAGCGTTTCCATTTGCTACAGTATACCTTTCTGGCAGAAGACTTATGAGCCGCCACCAGAATGGTTTTAACTGGAGAGGATAAACCGGGAGTCCTAATCATTAATGGAACAGGAACAGCCAAGCTGTAAGCTTCAGACTGTCCAGGTCTGGGTGAGGAATCCCTGAGGGGTGAGAAATGACATCCGGAACCAGATCCAAGATCCATGGTGGAACTACTAGGAGAGTCCAAAGAGAGGGGAACCAGACTTGGCTATGCCAGAATAGGGCAATGAGGATTACTGTGCTCGCCAGCCTGCGAGCTTTCTGAAGAAACTTTGGTATGAGAGGTAATGGAGGATAAGCATAAAGAATACTGGAAGGCCAATCATGAACCAGTTTCTTCTCTGGGGACTTCCCCCTGAGGGGGGGGGGTTCAGAGTGAAGAACTCGCTGCATTTCGCGTTGGAAGGAGATGCGAAGAGATCGCAGCAAAGCCAGCCCCACTTGAGGAAAATCTGCTCTGCTACTGAAGGACTCAGAGACCACTCGTAAGGCATCAGAATAGCCCTGCTGAGCCTGTCCGCTAAAATGTTGGACTGTCCCGGAATGTGCACTGCCACCAGAAAGTGGACAGTGGAACCTTCCCATTCCCACACTCTCACGGCTTCTTGACAAAGTGGGTAAGATCTGATTCTGTCCTGCTTGTTGATATACCAGACTACTGACATGCTGTCTGACAGGATGGCAATAGTCCCCAGAGAAAGATGGGCATGAAGGGCCTGCAATGCTAGAAGAACTGCCTTCATCTCCAGGACATTTATATGCAAATTGGTTTCGGACAGAGACCAAGTACCTTGGATTGTCCTTCCATAGCAATGCCTCCCCCACCCAAGCTGTGAGGCATCTGTGGCCACTGTTGTCATGGGGAATGAAAGAAGAAAGGGATGTCCTTGTACAAGATCTGGGGAGAGAATCCACCTGATGAGTGACTTTCTGCAGGTCCGTGATATGCGTGTATCAGATGAGACAAGGGCAAGACCAGAAGAGACCACTGAACCGCTAACGTCCACTGGAGTACTCTCATGTGAAGATGGGCGAAGGGTAGTAGGTTGATGGTGGCTGCCATGGAACAAAGAGCCCATAGAACTGTAGCTGCTGAAGGTGTAGAGGATTGAAGAACATAAGAGAGGTGAAGTTTCAGACTGCTTACCCTTTCTGGGGTGAGGTAGACTCATTTCTATAGTGTCTAGCTGAGCTCCAACAAAGTTTAATCTCTGGACTGGGACCACTGAAGATTTGCTGAGGTTGATCGTGATACTCAGTCTGTTTGCAAGAAGAATGAAGTAATCCCTGGCATGACACAGACGTCTGGTAGGGGCAGCAAGGAGCCAATCGTCCAGTTAGGGGTAGACCTGGATTCCCTGAAGCCTCAAGTGGGCCGCTACCACCACCATGACTTTGGTGAACACCCTGGGGGCTGTGGTGAGACTAAAGGGTAAAGCCCTGAACTGATAATGATTAGCCCCCAGCCGGAAGTGAAGAAACCTGCGGGAGCACCTGTTCATCTTGATATGATAGAACGCGTCCTGGTCAGTTGAGCACATCCAATCTTCTGCTTGCAGGTAGTGCAGAATGCACTGAAGCGTGACCATCTGGAATTTCTCCTTGGCTACTGACAGATTCAGAACATATAAATCCAGAATGGGTCTTAGATCCCCCACTTTCTTTGGCACTAAAAAGAACCTTGAATAGATGCCCAATCCATATGGATCTGGGGGGACGGGTTGGATGACTCATTTTCTTAACAGCTTTTCTATCTCCAGTGCTGCTTCCTCCCTCTGTGTGGGTGGAAAATCCAGGAGGTGTTTTGGTTGGGGAGATGGTGCCACGAATGGGATGGAATAATCTCTGGATATGATTAACACCCAACGGTCTGTTGTAATGGACTCCCACTCAGTTGTGTGTAATGAAGGAAAGCCCCCGACTTCCTCCAGAGATGAGTAGGGCAACCCCTCAGGGTTGCTGTGTGGGTCTGTCCGAGAATGGTTCTCGAGACCCGAAGTTCTTTGGACCCCCTCTGCCTCTGGGCTGGCATCTGTCATAACTCCCTCTGCCTCTGGGGGAAGAAGAGTCCTGAGTGTCTCGGGGGAGAACTGAGATTTCCAGAACCACATCATCTTTGCCCCACATTGATTCCTTGAGAAGGATCTCTGAGGGGTGGAGAAGCAGATCCTGAGAGCAGACAGTGTCTTCCAGTCCTTCTCACTCTGGACTAGTCTTACGTATGGACTTCCCAAAGAGGGAAGAGCCATCATAGGGAGCTTTCGTAAAGGACACCTTGAAGGGTTCCGAAAATTAACATAACTGAAGCCAGGAGTGGCACCTTATGGTAACGCCGGACCCAGCAGAACTGCTGTCTTCTTCTGTGGCATGGGAGAGGAGACGCACAAACGCTTTCAGAGTGGCCATTCACACAGAGAACATTTTCTTGCCTTCTACTGACGTGGGCTCTGGGGCCGACTCAGAGACTTCCTTGACTAAGTCCCATTGCAGTCGGATGACATGCGCCATGTAGTTCAGCTCCCTTATGGTAAAGGTGGCTGAAACATAGACTCACTTCCCCAAATGATCCATCGTCTGCGACTCCCAGTCAGGAAGATGGACCATAGAGCTCTTCTGTGTGAGCTCTTTCTTGGTAGCAGCTGCCACCACCACCATAGCATCTACAGGGGACCACTTGCTACAACTGGTTCTGTTCGATGGGGGGGGGGGGGGTTAAGAATTTTGTCTGGCCTTTTCGGGATTGGTTCCATGGTGTCCGGCTCCTTCCATGCTCTAGAGGTGATAAGGTCCACAAGTGGATCTGCAGGGGGAGACACCCTGGAGGTAGATGGGCCCATGCAGGATGCCTCCATGAACACTGACTCATCCTGGGTTGTTTTTTGGGCAGACCACACCCCTCTTGGGTGTAGGAGTTCCAGGATATCTCCAAAGGAGACATCTTCGGGGGGTGACCTGGGGGAACCTTCCCCTTCCTCCAAGTCAGTGTCGTCAGTGAGGGACTCTGGAGAGGAGTCCAAGTGCCTCCTTTTAAAAGTTGGTTTGCGAGGAACTTCCTCAGTGGTACTATCTGATGGGGACTCGCAAACTTCTGGCTGCTCCCTAGTGAGTGTTCCCTGAGGCAAAGCAAGCAAGGGCTGTTCCTGAGATGACAGGAAGGTCGGCACAGTTTTCAGAACTGAGGGAGTCGGGGCGGATTCCAAAGAGGAGATAGTCAGGGGTCTCGACCCACTCAAGAAGACCCTCTTCACCACATCAAATGCTGAGGGAGAGGGGACATCTTGGGGGACAAGTAATGGAGCAGGCTCCCTTTGGATCTGATGGGGGAGCCGGAGCCGAGCTTACAGCAGCCGAGATACCTAGGGGGAGACTGCGCTCCGACAAACTCGGAGCTGACAGAACCCCCTCAGATCCAACGCCAAGGCTATGGCTCCGACAGCTCGGCTCCAATCCAGTCGGATTCAATCCGCTCAAGGTAATGACCAGCGTCGAGGTACAAGATACCATCAGTGCTGACTCCCCGACCCAGAGAACTCTCGGATCCACACACTCCAAAACCAAGAGTCAGATCGGAGAAAG
Source organism: Protopterus annectens (assembly GCF_019279795.1). Taxonomy (NCBI): domain Eukaryota; kingdom Metazoa; phylum Chordata; order Ceratodontiformes; family Protopteridae; genus Protopterus; species Protopterus annectens. Next base: position 380,457,262 of record NC_056747.1, on the reverse strand, counting down.
AGCTATGGGGGTGAAAAAGGGCTGTGATTTCCCTGCTCTGGAGGGAAAGGGGGGCAGGCAAGACTCCCATCTGGATCTGGGTGCTGATTAACTTCTGCATCATCCTGTCCCATCTCTGACTCACTCAGGCTGTGGGTTGAATGGGAGGAAGAAGCCACTGACATCGACTATGAGTGCTCGTGAGGGGAGGCTATGGATAGTGGCCTAGACTCTGTTGGCTCTGGGAAAAACCTAGGTGAATGGAGCCAAGGGGTACTGGGTCTGAGAGGTGTCCTGGATTTAGAGGGAGGTCAAGATGGAGCCGAGCAGTCAGGGGGCCGCTTTCTAGGCCTGTCCTTATGTCTTTTCTCCCCAGATGAAGGCCTCAAGCTGGGGGGAGTGAATCCCAGAGGCCTGGGGAGGAGAGGACATGGTAGCAGCTGCTACCAAAGATGAAGCAGAAGCAAGGACTGCCATCCCCGACGCAGGCAGGAGCCCTTTCATGGCCAATTTAGCCCTCCTGTCTGAGGGCTCTTGGGTTAAAGCCTGCACAGATAGAGCGGGCTGTATCCAAATGGGCTGCTCCTAAGAATACAACACACAGTGTGGCCATTGGCTGGACAAAGCTTATGCCCACACTCTGTGCATTTTCTAAAGGCAAGCTTTGGGGTCTCGGCCATGTCTAAAGAAGGCCCCATACACACAACACCCACAAACATGCTAACTACAATGGGGAGAAGGCCAAGGGACAGGGAACACAGGACAATAAAACAGTAAACTAACTTTTTTTTGACCAATGGATACGCCCAAAGGTTAGGGGAGGTAAAAAAAAAAGGAAATAGGGAACCTAACTTGGAGTAAGTAGCACAGAAGGCACTTACCCAAAAGAAAAAAAATGCCTGGAGCTCAGTGACCACAATGCTTGGCTGTAAAGCGGCAAACGAGATCTGAAGGAAGGAGAGGCATTATGGGTAGGGGAGGAGCTTGGAGCTCAGATCAGATGCTGGTGATGCGGCCATCTCGGATCCGATCTGGATCCAAATACCCACAGGTTGAAGATCAAATGAAGTAAACTACTTCAGATCATATTTTCTAGAGACGTTTTTAAGTCACTGTCAGGGAGATTAGGCACAAGTTTATTCATTTTTTTTTTTTTTACAAGAAGCATATTTATTAAATTATCATGTGTGACAGACAATCTTACATTTACATAAATGAAAATAAATCATAACAGCACAATCCCAGTTGCAAACATTATACCTTACAAACTGTGCCAACACAACTGTAGCTGCAAGCATTACACATCACTTTTAATATATCCAGTCATTGTCAGTCAATCGTTGCATAGCTCATTCAGATCTTGGCATTAGTTTATTCATTTTGTCAAAAATAGATAAAAGGTACCATATCATGCATGTCAGATAAGTAACAGCATAAAAAGCTGAAGTAGCTGACATATATATTTCTTCTCCAGACCTGTCCAATAGCTGTGCTGTACCTGTCATTCAGAAGAGAAGTGGTAGATGAGAAAAGTTTAGAAGGTTTGTCAGAATATGTGAGGACAAGTGTTGGATGAAAATGGCATTTTTCTGTATGGGTACTTGTGCCAGGGACTTTGTAATACGCATCAAGCTTTTTTGGTACAGGTGTGAGAGACTAAGGATCTAGAAAAGCTTAAAGGAATGCCTTCTGAAGATTTAATAACAAGAACAATTGAAGACTTAGGAACTTCCATATATATGTAATTGTAATAGCTCTTTTAGAATTCAAAGAGTTGCTTACACCCCTAATTAAAATGTTGTATCACTATCTGATTTGCTTTTTAAGACAGCAGTTCCTCCAGAGGATCACAGGCCAAGGCGTTATTTGTATCAAATTCATATCTTGAAGGTGATGAATTTCAGAAGAATAATCCAAAGGGTCAGATTCTGGTTCACAGGAAGAATCTTCTTCAGATGAATTATTCATATATTTCTGTTATAAGGGCAGCATGAAGTGGAAACCAAAAAAAAAAAAAAAAAAGAGGGGTGGGGTTAAGAACCATAGGGCTTTGAAAAAACCCTTTGAAAAATCCTGCCTGCCAATCCTGTTGAGGATCTCTGGAAACAGGAGCAGCAGGAGAAGAAAAGTGTTTATCTTATTTATTTACTTACCTTTTATGGGTTTCCAAGGAAACCACATCAGAAGAGCCTAACCTCCGAATATACCTCTATCAAAAAATTAGGACAAAGACTGAAAGAACACAGTCTGGCCCTTCAGAAATCACAAACATGGGATCCCCCCTCACCATTTATTTTCTCCAAGTCTTTTGGGTTTCTAATACTATGATGGGAATGGACTCTATTCCTAAGTCAGAGTACAATTAAAGTTCATGAAATTAGTATTGTTTCAATTTTTGATGTTAGCCAGAAGTGCACTTTTTAGCCACAATACGATTCATATGGATTTACATGTGCAGATAGCATATCTAACTGACACAATTGTTTTTATTAGACTCATTGCTCCTACTCCTACTGGAACTGTATGGGTATTGTTCTTCTACACTGCTTTCATTTATGCTTACAAATCCTGATATTTTATGACTTTGTGTCTCTATACTAATATACCGTATTCACTAGGTGTTGAAATTTCAATTATCAATGCTACTATTTATCTTTTATTTTTCATGGACTACTACATCCATTTTACTTATCTATTTTTTGAGCAGTTGGTAATGAATAATCCCATGTAATGTACACTTCTTCAATCTCTATAATGCTATGCGGTTCATGTTTCCAATGCTTCTTAGCTACTTCTATACTATAATGTTTGCATAATCCCTAATGCAACACTCTTACTGTATTATTGTGCCTTTCAGGGTACTGGGTTCCCTCTTTGAGGTCTTAGTGCTGTCTGACCAGTCAGACGGGATGTGTCTGTACACTCTTCTGCTCCCGCCTCCAGTTGGGTTGTGACAGAGGAACAGACTAAGAGGTTAGATGGTCCCATAGGCTTCTCAACTACCTCATCAAGTGCACCTGACTCAGAGATGGAGAAGGAAGCTGAGATAGCAATGTCTTTCTTCTGCTTCTTAGTTTTCTTCTTCATCAGTAAAGGAGCATCTGTGGCAGGAACCTCTGAAGACATACTAGATCATGCTAGACCCTTCAGACATTTGTTCTCCAAGCAAATATTTAAAGAAGGAAAGTAACTTCATAATGTTTTTGGGACAAAAGCCTGAAAAACAGTGCACTCCCTGGCTTTATGCCCTGGCCCTAGGCAGAAAAGACACTGAGAATATTCGTCTTTGATGGAATCTGCCTACCATTCAGCCACTGGCCTTCACTCTTTGATGAGAACAAAATTCCAAAATAAAATTATTAAAAAAACAGGAAGGTACCCTTACAGCCAAGGGCAAATTGGATCTTTTCAAACAGTTGAAACACCACGATATAGATGATATCTTGCTTCCTGGACTGGAGGCAAGAATGTTCTGTTGATTTTTTTTTGTGCTTGCACATCCTTATGTACCAACATGTAGACAACATGCCTAGGTCAAAGATAGGATGTACAGCTTGTGACAAAGGAGCACCTAAGATTCACACTGGCTGAATGAATGGTATCTTTTACAGGATATGTTCCATCTGTCAGCATTATTGCAATAGTGATCTAATGTTGAACATCAGATAATTATTAGAAGGCAAACTTATAAAGATTAGCATATACATATTTAAAATAAACTCACCTGTGCGACCTACTCCATTTTTAGTCCAGTCATCTGCCTTCAGCATTTGAGGCTTGGAAACCCTTACCACAATATGTTGCACGTCCCGCCATGTTAGTACTGGACTATAGCAGAAAGAAAATTTTCTGTTAGGAAATGTAATATAAATTACAGAAATACTCGTCACAGAAAGTGAACATTCAAGATATACTAGCTATATGCTCCCCACCCCCCCAGTAAACACCTTTATTAAATCATGTATAACACAGGCAATCTTACATTTATATAAATGAAAAACAACACTGACACCACTTTAGCTGCAAACATTAAACATCACAGACACCATTGAAACAACTGTAGTTGCAAACATTATACACTGTTTATAATCTATCCAGTCATTGCCAGTTAAGCATTGGATGGCTCATTCAAATCCTGCCTCTTAAACCTTGTTCCTTCTTGGCATATATTGTTCCCACAATTCCCATATTTCCTATGTAGTATGTAGTTTGCTCTTTCCCTTTTATAAAGATCCCAATTCCAGTTGTTTTATCTCTGTTACTATATTCACTACTTCTAGTAAAGTTGGTCTAAACTTTGATTTCCATTTTCTAGTAATTGCTTTTTTAGCAGCCACCGTAATTAGACTCAGCAAGGCTTTACTATGTCTATGCAATTCTGATCCTCTATCACAGCTCAAAAAAATCATCTCCCCAGTCAATCCAATCCATTCACCCATCATCTCCAACAGAGGAATCCCTAAAGTCTGCCAGATCATTACACTTCCAAAAATATGCTCCCAGCCACCTCTTTCTTATTTGTCATGCCTCCAACATTTGCTATCCACTGGACAAAAAATTCTTTGGAGTCTACTTGAGGTATAAAAATATCTATGTAAACATTTCCAAGCAAAGATCCTAAATCTTCGAGACTTTGTTGCATACTTGGGAAATATACATGTATCTCCTCATTGTCTCTCTGTGAATTTCTTATTCAATCTCTCTTCCCAATCATTTCTAAGTTCCTCTGATTGATTCTTATAATTATCATGCACTATTTTACATGTTCTACAAATTATTCCTTTTTTACAGCAGCTTCTGTTCTAGATTCTGTTAAAAACTCTACCAGTACTGGTCTTTCATTTACAATCCCCTGTTTCTTTCTCTTTGCCTATACTCTGATATCAATCCAGGATAGGGAAGGCTATCTCTAACCTGCAGTCCAAAAGAAATTCTTGGCTTGTTCCCATTCTATTACCTTTTCCTTTCTAGTTATTTGCTCCTGATACCTTGGTTCCTTTGCCAGTTTTCTCCAATAAATTCTAGTCCTCTCTTGCCTATTATCTGTATCCCTAACCACAGTCATTCCTATCAGCAGAATCTATTTTTTCCATTCTCGTGCTGGTTTAGTTCTTAGAATACTCCCTATTTTATGAAAATAATACTCTGTATGATTTTTCTTGTTCTCCTTAAGCGTTTGCATCCAGAATCCCAACCTCTCCTTATTTCTCAAGCTCCCCCCACCCATATCATCATTCTTTTCCACTCTGAATTATAGTTTTCTGTCTGCGCTATGTATAAGAGGGTTTACTATCAAAATCTCGCACCTGCAATGTGCGAGTGTTCAGACTTCTGAACCAAAATGTCAGAAATCAAATCTCAGAACAGAAACATAACCGAATGCGGTATTTCAGAAAAGGTGACATCTCGGGAATGTCGACATTACTGAAAATACCACACTTCCGGTCATGAGCAACAAACATTTTTGCAGGGGGGCAAGCCCCCCACACCCCTGCTATTTATATATATATTTACATATATAAGATCACACTACAGTGAGGGAAAGGGTACATTTCCCGATCCCCACTATAGTGCGATATACATTCAAAATGTTGAATCCACAACAGCGAATGTTAGTGTGCATTCACTGTTGTGAGTTCAACATTTTTTTTTTCATTTTTTTCAAATGTCGAACTAGGGCGTTTGGTGTTCCCAATTCAAACGTAGTCAGATCACCCTTTTGATAATAAACCGGTTTACCTTTACATGTGCATATTGCACAAGGGCAAACAGCAATTTTCCGAAATGCAGTTTGCAAAATATGCAAACCCCGAACGGAAAAAGGTTCGAATGTGCAATGAGCAAATGCACAGTGAGATTCGCTCATTGCACATTCGACATTCTGGGTCAGATTGCAGTATAGTGGGGATCGGGAAATGGTTTCTTTCCCCACTGTAGTGTGATCTTGGAGTTAGAATAATAAAGTGGGGGGGGTGCAGGGGGGGCTTACCCCCATGCATTACACTTTATTTTTTTTTGACAATGTTCGAAAATCAGCAAATTGGCTTTTCGATTTGCTGATTTTTTTTAACATCTACAACTGTCGCTGTTTTAAGTTTCGTGGTTACGATTCGCTCATATGAGCAATCGCACCACTGTGTTTCGCTGTTATGAAGGTAAACCGTACAAGAGCCTTAACTGTGTTGCTCTAAAATACCCCCTCAAGTTGGGTAACCCTAGTCCGCCTTGGTTCTACTCGAATAATCAACATATCCCACCTTGCTTAGTAAGCTGTAATATACTTTAGTAACTACCAAATGCATTACACCTTTAAAAAAAAGTTATGCACTCACCATAACATTCCATCTGTATTGTCCATTTTCATTTTACCTCAACTGATGGGTTCAGATTGGAGACTTGGATCTGACTTGGCCGCTTCTACTAGATCTTCGGATACAAAAGTATCAAGCTCCTCCCTTTATCCACAATGCCTCGCCAGCCTAACGTACCTCATATCGAGTTTGCTGACCCTAAGATATAAAGGGACAGCATATTCATGAAATTAACAAAGGCAGAAAAGGGCAAGGGAAAAAAAAGAAGTTGGAGCTCAAACAAGGAATAGAGGTTCCTATAAAACTAAATCAAAATGGACAACACAGTTGGAATGTTTTTGTGAGTACATAACATTATCGGATGATGTCCTTTTCATTCATTTCTCAACTGATGGGACAGAGTCCTCAGCTACTCAAAACCTTGGGTGGCCCTCATGGAAGGATATTCCACAGCACTGCAGAACCATAGGCCATTCTGTTCCTGGAAACAGAATCTAATTTGTAATTAGCAATAAAAGCATTATTCCAAGTTGCAGCTGTACAAATGTTATTTAAGGAACCCCCAGACACAATCAGTTAACCATTTGGCCAATGTAACTTTAGAGACTGGTCTGCCCAATCTGTTAGGCAAGAAGGAAATAAACTGGTCGGTTTTCCTGACATCTCTGATTCTATGAAGATAAACGTAAAGTTGTCTATGGACATCCAACAGATGGAGCATATACACTTCCTTATTTGAAAAGCTTGGAAAGAAAAACTGGAAGATTAATAACTTGGTTTATGTTGGACTCAAGCTACCTTATGCAAAAAAGACAGGTCGGGCTATAAGGACACCCTTTTTTTGTGGAAAACTAGATAAGGAGGTTTAGAAGATAACCCTGGAGTTCAGATACTCATCTAGCTGATATGAAAGCAACCAGAAAAATGGTTTTCCAAGACAAACATTTTAGATATGCCCTGACTGATTTTTCAGAAGGAGTTTGGGTTAAGGCCTGAAGCACAATAGTTAAATTGCAAGGAGGACTATGATTCCTTTAACAGAGGTCTAAGTAAAAAGGCTCTTTTAAGAAAAGCTTTATATAGTTTAGAAGAAGCTTAGGAAGAGTTATTTTCGCCAAGGTGGAAATTAGAAATGGCAACCAACTGAACTTTAATAGATGAAAAACTAGCACCTTCATTGAAAACTGAAGCTAAAAATTCAAGGATATATGGAACAGGTGCTGAAAAGGGATCCAGGATCCTGCTCAGGGCCAGAAAAAAACCTCTTCCATTTACTGTTGTAAATCTTACTAGCAGTAGTCGTCTTTTGAGAGGATAAGATATGATCAACTGGGGAGGAGAGCCTGGGCTGTCTAGCAACCAATGAGATTGGAGAACCCATGCAGTCAGATTGAGGCCTGTTAAGTCCAGACGAGTCAGACCTGTCAGGTGAGAAAGGTGGTCTGGAGTGGGATCCAGTATCCAGGGTGGATGGTGAGGCCAGAGGAAGGGGAACAAAATCTGCCAAGGCCAAAAGCCGACAATGAGGATAACTGTGCTCTTCAAATAAAATGCTTTCTGTAGAAACGTGGGAACAAGAGGCAGCAGTGGAAAACCATAAAGGAGACATGGGGACCAATGTCTATGAGCATCTCTCAGTGACTCCCCCATTGGAGGGCTAAGAGCAAAGAACCTGCTGCACTTGTTTAGGAGACAGGCAAACAGACTGCAGCATAGCTGGCCCCACCACTGGAAAATTCTGTCACTATGACACTGAGAGACCACTCGTGAGGCATTAGAATGGACCTGCTTAGTCTGTCCGCAAACACACTGGATTTCCCTGGAATGTGTGTTGCTATTAGCAACCAGAAGAGATCTTTCATTACTACACTCTCATTGCTTCTTGACAAAGTGGATAGGACTTGGTTCCTCTCTGTTTGTTGATGTCCTAGACCACTAGCATATTGTTTTTCTGAATGGCAACTGTCCCATATGGCACAGTGTCTTGAAAGGCCTGCAACCCTGGGAGAACAGCTCTCATTTCCAAGACACTGAAATGCATCTTGGCCTATACGGGGGACCATGAGTCTTGGACTGTCTTTCCCATATCGTTCCCCCTACCTCAACTGCGATGCATCCATGGTCAACGTGGCCATAGGCAGGGGGAGAACAAATGGACAACCTTACAAGAACTTTGTTCGAATAAATCCACCAAAGAAGATACCTCTTGCATGCCTGTGTGATATTAACTGGAGTGGTTAAGGGATGGTGAATAATGGACCACTGAGTTGACAGAGTCCACTGAAGTATTTGCATGTGAAACCTGGCTAAGGGAATAAGGGTGATAGCAGCTGCCATGGATTCCCAAGGCTTGTATAAATAGCTTTGTTGGAAAAAAATAATTTTGAACTACTTTCCTGACCTGGAACCCCAGTATCTGGATTCAAGCAGAAGAAAGGGAAGCTATTTGATGGACGGTCTCTAGACAAGCACCTATGAACTCCGGACACTGACTAAGTGTGTGTTGTGATGGGATGGACAAAAGAACTCTTTCTTGGTCGCTGCTGCCATAACCGTGGCATCAACAGGGGTTCCTTTGCTCCAGTACACCCAGTCATTACGGAAAGCTAGAATTTTATCAGGTCTTTTAGGGATCACCGCTATAGTATCCCATTCCTTCCAAGCACAGCGAGAAGATCTAGGAGTTCATCAGCCAGGGGAATCACCCAAGAAAAAGAAGGGTTAGACCCAAAAGCCTCCAGGAACAGAGAGTCTGCCTTGGAGGGGGATTCAGAGATCCAGCCACCTTTTCGTTTCAGGAGCTCTAGGATGTCTCCAAAGGAGACATCATCAGGTGGACATCTGGGGGGAAACTCTTAGGTTCATAGGTTCATACTAGGCTATCTGCCCTGGGGCAATTATAAGCCTAGCCCGATTCTGTATGGCTTACGCCACCCCTTGATTTGAGTATACTGTGCCCTTTTTAAGGTTTAGTTTACTGTGCCTCTGTCTAATAGTGACACGGGAGTAATCCCTGGGACAAACCTACGATCCCCCATCCACTTATCGAGATTCTTCTTGAAGAGATTCAGTGAGGTGCTCTGCCTCACATGAACTGGAATTCTATTTCAGAGCGAAGGGAGCCTCTGGGTTATGAACCTGTCCCTCCAGCAAGTTCTATTTATTTCTGTGCTGAGGTTCAAGTCCCTCGAGCGTGTGGCTCTAAGGGATTTAGATTTACTGAGGATTTAGATTTACATGTCCATTAATTCTGGATTTGACATAGATTTGTATGTCAGGCATAGATCGCCTCGAAGTAGGCGGTATGCAACTGAGTAGAGCTGGAGTTTTTTTTACAGAGCAGCATATGGCATCTGTTTGAGACCCTTGATCCTCTTGGTGAGATACTTTTGGGTCTTTCTAATTGCTGCAGGTGTCGGGTAAGGTACATCCCAAAAGGGGCATTGTATTCTATGATGGGCCTGATGAGGGATGAATAAAGGGGCACGATTACCTCTCGATCTAGATGTGAATCCCTTCGTGATGAGGTGGGCTATGTAGAAGGTCTTTCTAACCACTTTGGCAATGTGGTTTTCAAAGGAGAGTTGCTATCAACTTGGGTCCCCAGGTCCCTAATAACTTTCTCCGTACTTAATAGGTTTCCGCCTATGTGGTAATTTGTGGGCACATTGTTTTTGCCAAAGGGTATGACTATACATTTTTTGGCATTTAGCTTTAAACCATGGCGCTGGCACCAGTTATCTGTCTCTGTGAGACCTTTTTGAAGGATGTTTGTGTCAGCTGGAGAGTTGATTATGGCGCCCAGTTTGCAGTCGTCTGCGAACTTGGTGAGCCATAGTCCTCCAACGTTTGCCTGTACCTCGGAAAAGTATATACCGAACAAGAGTGGTCCCAGGACAGAACCCTGTGGGATGCCACTTGTGACCGGTTTCGAGTCTGACATGGCTCCAGCAACTCTCACTCTGTGGGTTCTGTCTGAGTCAGTTTGCGACCCATCTTGTGACGTAGGGGTTTATATTTAAGCTGGATAGCTTATCTATGATGCCCGAGTGGGGTAGTGTGTCAAATGCCTTTGCAAGGTCCAGATAGGCTGTGTGGTCTACCTTCCCTTCATCTATGGCTTTGGTGACTGTTTCAAAGAAGTCAACCAGGTTCAAAAGGCAGGATCTGCCCTTGACAAAGCCGAACTGGGTAGGATCTAGTGTCTGTAGGTCCCCAATGTCTTTGTTTATGAGCTCCATGATGATCCTCTCCATAGCCTTGCAGACTAAGCTAGTCAGGCTTATGGGGCGATAGTTTCCAGGGTCCGTAGAGGCTCCACCTTTGTGGAGTGGGACCACTGTTGCTGTACGCCATTCTGTGGGCACATATCCTGTAGTGAGGCTGAGATTGTATAGCTGTTTTATTTGAGGGATTAGTTCCTCTTGTAGTTCATGTAGGACGCAACCTGGGACGCCATCTGGTCCCATGGAAGCAGTGTTTTTTGCTTTGGACAGGGGAGCCTTCACCTGAGCATGAGATGTTTGGGAGGCAGCCCTCTGCCAGGATAGATACTTGCTCTTTTGGGGGGGGGAGAAGTTTGCATTGAACCTGTCTGCCAGGATATTGGCGATGTCTGTGCGTTCAGTGTATTTTTTGTCGTTTAGAATCAACTCAGAACAAGTCTGGGAGTTGCATCCCAGGTTTCTAACATAACTGAAAAAAGCCTTATGATTGTCTTTGGTGTCCTGTGCAATTTTTCTCTCGAAGCTGGCCTTGGAGGATTTTATGAGGGATCGTAATTTTTTGCTAGTACTGATCAGAGATGCCTTCCCTATTAGGGATTTTGCTCTATCATGTAGTAGCTTCCTCCTCCTTCTGTTGTACAGTTTATTTATGGCAGGGGTCCACCAGACTGGACGCCTGCCTTTGGATGACTGGGTCTTGGTTTTGTTTGGGATAGCATGATCCATGCATTCCTGGAGATGTCTGTAGAATGCATTTATATAGGATTCTGCAGTTTGGGCTGTAGTTTCCACTGGCCGTGGGGCCTTGAAGGATTCCACTTTGGTTTTGAGAAGTGAGAGGTTCGCTTTTGAGAAGTTTTTCACTGTGGTTTTCTGGGCTAGGGGTGGGGTCGGGATGTGGACATCCAGTGAAATTAATTTATGGTCTGATCTTACCAATGAGGGATATACTTCTGGTGTGGAGCATAGAGTCCCCATGTTGGTAATGATCAGGTCTAGTATGTTGTCCCCTCTTGTGGGAGTGGTGACTAGTTGTTCCATAGCATTTGAGTTTATAATTTCCAGGAATCTTTGGGCTAAGGTGCTGGGGCTTGAGTAGTGCTCCCAGTCAATGTTTGGGTAGTTGAAGTCGCCCAGTATAATGGTGTTCGGAGAGATCTTCATGTTCTCCAATGTTTTCAGGAAAGCCGAATGGGATTCCTGACTTTGAGAGGGTGGTCTGTAGGATGCTATAAACTGAAAAGCAGTCTTGCCCACTGTTAGTTGCACATGGATGGTCTCCAATACTTCATGCAATGCCACTAACCTGGAGGTGTGGATATCCTTGATAAATATGGAAACTCTCCCTCCTTTTGTGGTTCGGTCCGGGTTTTGGGGCCAAAAAGCATGTTATGAGGTATAGCCTGGTAGTGCTGGGGTGCTCTCTGGAGCCTTGAACCAGGTTTCTGTCACTGCACAGATATAGATGTTCTCCATACTGAGGAGAGCTTCGAGTGCGTGCATCTTGAGGTTAAGACTTCTGGCGTTTAGCAGCATTACCCTTAGTTTCTTGTTCCTTGTGCTATCTATGGGGGTGGGTTTGACTTTTGAGCCTTGCCTAAAAAAGGCACTATGGGGGTGGCAAGAGCCTTTGCCAATATCCGAAAGCCCAGTGGTGACAGGTGCAAGCCGTCCCTAGCGAAGCAACGTGGCTTGTCGAGCATGTCATCCCAGGCTGACAGACACTGGATCCCCTTTAAATGACACCAAAATTTTAGCCAATTGTTATAATCGATCATTTTGTCTTTGTACTGTGGCATCATTCTAAGTGAGGGTAAGATGCTGCTCAAGGTCAGGGTCATACCAGCCTGGGCTACATGATCAGAGAGCTCCTCTATGTCCTCCATAAGAGATTCTTGAGAGGAATCTAAGTGTCTCCTTTTACATGTTTTCTTCTGAGGGACTTCCTCAGGTGGGTGGATTAGGGAATTATCAAAAGAGATGACTATGTCCTGAGGGACTGACTGGAGACAATCAGGCTAGCTGTCCCAGTGGAATGGATGAATGAGGCTCACAGCAAAGAACCGGAGGAGGCAGAATCTGAACCAAGGATAGTGGAGAGGTCTTTTCTCTAGACAAAGAGAACAGATAGCCCTCTCCACAGCCTCAAAGGAAGAACCCCTAGGGGAAACAAGTCTATGATAAAGGTGACTACAGCACTTTAACCGCTGGCTCCTGCAATCGCACAAGCACTCCACCCAAGCAAGGAGTCAAACCAGAGCTGTCCAAAGCTGAAGCCACAAGGGGGAGAGAGCTCCAAGAGTTCTGTAGTCGATCTTAACCACCCATGCCTGGCTCCAAAAGGTTCAGGGCCAGGAAACTCAGGGAAGTTAGTGGAGTTGAAGAACAGACCATCTTCAAATCCAGTGAGGACACCCCCAGGGGCCTCTGATCCGAGGGTTCCAAAACAGTGGGTTGAATCACAGGAGGAGAGGACCAAGGGGAAAGTGGACAAAGGCTGGCTTGTAGATGCAATGGGAGACTAAGCCGGAAACACCTATCTGGATCTGAGCTCTGAGAAATTTTCAAACCTTCCTATCCACATTGGCTTCGGATAAACTTCTAGTGGACCTACGAGAAGATGTGGAAGACAGAAGTCTGGAATGCTTGTGGGGGGATCCCTTCAAAAAAGAGTGAATGGAGGCATGAAGTGACCACATCCAGTAGGAGAGGAGGAGTTCGGATCTCAGGGGACTTAGATTTAGAACCAATTGGATCTAAAGTTGTCAGATCTGACTTTTTTAGTATTTTACTGGGAGGCTCTGTTGAAGGAGTGGATGAGGAAGAGCAGTTCGCATGAGACACTATCCTTCAAAGCCAAGTCTGGCTTCCCTTTGTTTTTTTTGGATGAGATTTGAGCCCAGCTACAGATGCAGAAGAGGTAGAAGGAAGGAGGCCCTTCAGCACTAATTTGTTCCCAAGATCAGTAAGAGTTATGGAGTTGAATGCAGATAATATGGAACAATCCGCATCCAAGCACATGGGTCCTAAAGAATATACACATTCCCTGTGGGTATCCAAATTAGGGATTTTATGCCCACAGGTAATGCACTTATTAAATCCAGCAGGCTTGTCAACCATACTACTAGGGAAGAAAAACTGTAGAATGAAGATTTGTTGTTTCTTTTTTTTTTTTTTTTTTTACTTTAAAGGAAAGGGAACAGTTAGAAAGAACTGCCAACAATAGTAGTGAAAGGGTATTCTAAAGAGTAAATTTAAGTTGAAAGGAAAAGAAGAGTACCAACAATGGTACTTTAGAGAGGTACCTACAAATTGGTAGCTAAAAGATGACAGGGATTTGCTGAAATGTCAGAAAAAGAACTGGTAAGGGAGACAGGAGAACTAAGATTAGATATAACAACTTTCAAAGATGCACCCCATGAAATAGATATATATTACTCCAAAAGCTCAAGAGCGACAGGATCCGCATCTGAAGATGAATGGCAGCAAATGAGATCTGAGGTTTGTTTGGTGAGGCATTATGGATAAAGAGAGGAGTTCAAGAGTTTTGGATCTGAAGATCTGACAGATCTGACAGCAGTTGAGTGGGATCTGTAGCTCAGATCCAAACCCATCAGTTGAGGAACAAATGAAAAGGACAACATCAGATCTGTTGTTGTCAAATGATTTGTGTATTCACTGTCATGCTGCACAACACTTCCACCATCAAAAATACAAGTGCACATAAGTACACTACTGTGTATCAAAGCACAAGTGTACTCAATTTAGAGAAGCTGACTGGCTTCTATACTACCCTATTCGTTACTGTGATCCAGATCTATGAATTGCAACAATAAACAGCAAAATGAAACAACAAAATAGAAGTGCCACTGCCAATTAACTTCCTTAAGCACAAAAAATAAAACCATAAATATAAAAAACTGGTGCAAAGGTCAAAACACGGCAGAGGTAAAACCAGAAATAACTAATAGAGTTACTGCTTTTGCACCTCATACTGGTGCTTCTTCAGACCATAATATACAAAACACAAAGAGTTTAAATAGCAGAAGTAATTCAAACTAATTAACTCATCAACCATCTGTAAAAGTAAACCAATCAAAAATAGCAAAAAGGGGGTGTGTACTGTATCATATTATGCAGAGAAACTTTAATCTCATAGTCATATATAGAAAGCAATGAATCAGAATGAAAAAATACAATCTAAAACTAACCATTAAAACTGTATATACGCAACTAAATAAAATTAATGTAATGGTTGTGCTTTTAAATGTGGCTTGAGTAATATCATCTAAGTTAATCCTGGAGGCTTGTCAGCATTCAATTTTATAATCCATCTAATTGCATGCTGCCCTGTAATACTTCTAAAGTCTCCCATACATAAACTTTCAGCCAAACATTCAATGACCATAAATGTAAATATGTGGGTATCAACAAACAGAGTGACATGCTTAGGCAATGCACTTCTATCTACATCATTCTTACTTATAGCAGCCAAATGCTCTCTAAATCGCTCATGTAAAGAGAGATTAGTTTTACCAATATAAAACAAACAATGACCACAACCAGCTAAGTAAAATCACATTTCAAGTGGAACAAGTAGCGCTAACATTAAATCTACACTTTTTATTCAAAGAGGGATGTCTAAAAGTATTACTAGTATTAAGGACATTGCAAATACTGCATGTCGTACATGGAACCATACCTCTAACCTGTGATACAGTGTGCTGTCTACTATCATTATAGGACAGAAGCCTCTTTAGATTTTTACTATTTCGAAAATATAGAAAAATCTGCTCATCAGACGCAAGTATAAACCAGCTCTTTTTAATAATCTGACAAACACCTTATCTATATCACTGAAATATTGAAGCCCCAATGACACCAGTGAACTCTGACGTGAAACATTAGGAACTGAAACATATGAGGCTTCAGGATCTGCAAAATATGGCTTAGCTCTGTTATTTCTAAAACAGATAGCATTTATTGTCATCCCTGTAACTTCACTAACATTATATTTGTGATTTAATACATCATTTTGAAAGTATTCAAGATCTTCCATAAATCTTTGATAATCATTATTCAACCTATATTTATTTATAAATAAATAATAAATAAATAAATATGCGAGGGGTGCATACTGTCCCTCCTCAGAATATTGCTTCTTCTACAGCTCTTTCTGTATAACCCTGTACTAAACGTACAATTTAAATCTTTGAATATTTTTACATCTAAAAAGTCTATTTCACATAGTCAATACTTAAGTAAAACTTTAAAAAGCCTGTAGTTTGATGTAAAAATTATATAAAATCGATTAACTGTTCAACAGAGTCAGTCCCTAGCAAAAATATGTTGTCAACAAAGCTTCGATAGAAACTAATATAGCCAATAAATGTACTATTACTCAAAATTAGCTATTTTGATATATTCTCAAAGAAAATATGAACTAGGCCAACTTTTCAAAGGTTGAGAATGCCTTTCATACACTTCAGCTGCTAAGAGTTTTGAGCAGAGCTCCATGTAAAAGGCAGCTAGAGCTCCAAAAGCTTCACAGGTTTTCTTGCTCCCCCAAAAAAGAAATACTTCAAAATGTAAAGCAATAACTATATACACAAGTGAGTGTGTGTGTGTCAGCTGTCTTGTATAGTGGTAGTGAGTTGGGAAAGTCTTTTTCCTTTAAAGGGCATGTTAGTGTTAAGGGTAGGCCCCCTCCCACTCCACCTTAGTAATTAGTGCTAACCCTAACCCTGCCTCTTACCCTAACATGCCTATTGATTCAAAAAAAAGAAAGAAAAAAGGAAAGCACATTTCTTATAACAACTCTTCAGACAAATTTGAGCTGAATATGGTTGTGGGTAGTGCAGGCAAGGAAAATAACTTATCCAACATTTTTGCAGGGGGAGCAAGCCCCCCTGCACCCCCACACCCCCTGCAAATTAAATATACCAAGTCCGAGACTGCACTACAGTGGGGAAAAGGATTAATTTCCCAATCCTCACTGTACAGCAATCTGTATTCATAATAAATAAACATACAGATTATTGTACATTGAAAAGAAGACCTTCTGTGTTACTGTGATTTCCAATAAATACACTGGTACCATCTGGACATGCGCACTGTGTGTACTTCAGTATTTGAAAGTTTCACCTTTATTAGCTTTCGTAGTTCTGTACTTTTAGGTGGTGTTGTGTCATGATTTTCAAAGTTGTTATGGTATTTTGAAAAATCAAAGCAGATCCACACATCTCTTCTTCTCCTTTCGGCTTTTCCTGGTTAGGGGTCACCACAGTGGATCACCTGTCCGCTGAGTGGCAGTGGAGTTTTACGGTGTCGAGTTGCCAGCCTGGCGCCTAACCTGCCATGGAAGGCACACACACTAGGGCCAATTCAGAGTATCCAATCCACGTATAGCATGTCTTTGGGATGTGGGAGGAAACAGGAGCACCCAGAGGAAACCCACGCTTCCACAGGGAGGACATGCAGATTCCGCACAGAAGGCACCCCAGCCAAGGATCGAACCGGAGAACCTCTTGCTGTGAGGTGGCAATGCTAACCGCTGCACCACTGCAGCTGCCCAAAGTAGATTCACACACACGCACACACACACACACATATACATATACATATACATATATATATATATATATATATATATATATATATATATATATATATAAAAGTAGATAACTGGATCCCTATCTGATTAGTGAAGTTTCAAAACTTTGAAAGTCTTATGATCGGGGACCATATGAGTAAAGTTTTGAAACTTCGAAAGTTTTGAATGGATATCGTGATACAGCGTGGAATGGGAAATTTACCCTTTTCCACAATATAGTGCATTCTCGGAGTTGATATATTTAATTAGCAGGGGGGTGTGGGTGGGCAAGGGGATTGCCCCCTGCAAAAATGTTAAAAATAGACCTTTTTTTTTTTTTAATGTTCGAAGTTCTGAAACTTCGATTGTATGGTCTCGACCATATGAATTTCGAAGTTTTGGAACTTCGTTAATCTGACCTAGATCCAGATAAATATATATGATTATATAAAATATAGAATGCTTTGAAGAGCAAAGAAAAACAGAAACATTTTTAGATTGAATCTAAAAGCCACCCCCACGCCCACGTTAATACACACACACATACAATCTCCAAGGTAGCAACAGCAGGGTATCGGCAAATTCCTGACCTCACTGAAATGTGATCTTGCACAGAAAAAAGTCAGTGGACAAACAAAAGCAAATACAGTATTTGTTTTTCTAAGCATTCGCTCTAATGACACGCATGTGCGTATATATATTGCAATAAAACACAACTACAGGATGGACAGGACTGCTAGTGCAATAGCAATCTATTAGAACATTTACTGCTATAGAAAGTTTATTTACACAACTGTACTATGTTCAACATGAGATCACAGTTGCAGCAGCCTAAGTTATTCAGGTACATTGCCATAGCTTATACACAAAAAGAGGAAGAAGAAATTAAGGAGCCCCTGAACAATGGTCCTAGGACAGCCTGTTCTAGATCTGGAAAAGGAATCTAATGTTTAGTGCTTTACAAAAGTATCTACAGATAGTCAAGCTGCTGCCCCTAAAATATTTCTTGAACCTATCCCTTTCCAGAAAGACAAAGAAGAAGCCAAAGCCTTGGTTGAATGGACCATAACCCTGCCTGGAAATGACTTGTTACAGTAAGAACAGCAAAAAGAATAGCAGGAGACAACCATCTCAAAACTGTCTGCTTTGACACTGTTGATCAGCTTTTATGATGAATTGAATTTTCTCTACATAGTATCTGAGCTGCTTCTAGACATATACAGCATTAATGATTCTTTCTCCCTCGTTTTTGAATTCTGGAAAGAAGACATGGAGATTAACAGACTGGCTTCTCATGATAAACTCACTTCAGGCATAAAAGGAGGATTAGTTCTCAAAAATAAAACTTGTATTTGTGGAAAATAAGGTAAGCTTGACTCACCCTAAGAGTCTGTAACTAAAGATACTCTTCTAGCAGAAGTCAGAGCAATGATTAAAAGTCTTCCATGTTAAGAAGATCAAAACATGTTGACGAGCTAGTTCAAATAAAAAAGAGCAAGCTTCTCAAGCACACAATTCCGATTTCAATGAGGAGCCACCCTTTTTCTAGCTGGATGGATATGTACAAACCCTTTCAAAAATTGATTAACTTGGTAACCGGAATAAGGGGAGGGTGTTCCAAGGGCAGAGGGGTCTATATTAGAATCGGGAAAGCTGACTTTCACGAATACAAGTTCATTGACACATAAATGTCAATGTACAAAAAGAGCGAAGGACTAAAATAGCGAAATGCAGAATACCGAATGTTTTTCCTTGGCCAGCAGGGTGATCATGGGGATGAGGAAATAAATCCTTTTCCCCACTGTAGTGCGGTCTCAGAGTTTGGTATATTTAAGTAGGGGGGTGGGGGATGCAGGGAGGGCTTGCCTCCCTGCAAAAACGTTAGAAAAGTGTTTTATATTAGGTTTGTGGAGTTATGTTTATCTTACCTGTATGGCACTGTTGCTTCCCGAAATACATTCGGTATTCTGCATTTCGCTATTTTAGTCCTTCGCTCTTTTCGTACATCGACATTTATGTGTCGATGAATTTGTATTCGTGAAAGTCAGCTTTCGAGATTCTAATATAGACCTGGGCAGAGCAGTAAAAATGACCGAGTGATGAATCTTGATGGAAAAGTAAGAAAGACCAGAGGACTATAGAATACACTTGTGTAAAACCTTACCATAATGGTAGATGTACTTCTCTTCACTACTGCAGTATTCATTACATTAGGGATCCCCTACCAATGTAATCACTTAACAATTATAGTACTACTGAATCAGTACTTAAAATGAACAGTACTTTGAATAAACATTTACAGACTTTTAGAATATTGCACTTTCGCGGTGGTGGTGCTGCGGTAGTTTTGTTGCCTCACAGTAAAACGCTGACTGGTTCGACTCTCAGCTAGAGCGCCTTCTGAGTGGTGACCTGCATGAATGGGTGTACCTTCATTGAAGGTTGTGCATCAGGGCTGGCAACTCAGCACGTAAAAATCAACTGCCAATCATTAGCGGACCGGAGTTCCGCTGTGGCGACCCCTGACCAGGAAAAGCCAAAAGACACAACAACGGAGTATTGCACTTTCCTTTTACATCTGATAGCACCAGGTATTCAAATAATAAATGTAAATACATAATATCAATACATTTTTAATATGTATTTTGTGAATACATCCTTAAATGCATCTTTTATGATATATATTTAATTACAAAACTACATTAAATCAATGACTATGTATTTCATTAAATATATCAGTTATATCCCCTTGCTATCAACTGTAATAAAATACTCTGTTATATAATGTAATGCAATGACCTCAAATTTCCTTGTTTCAGTTGTGATTTTAAATGTACATTTACATAAAAAATTAATGTCTCAATGCATACAATTACTGCATCAACATGAGTATCCAAGCAACTTGTAACATATTGTATAAGCAACTTAAGTGATTAATTAATTGGAAGAGGTGTGTATATACAGAGACACAATTGTGACGCAACAAACTACCTATATATCTCAAACAAAGCTCTTCATTAGTACTCCTCATGAAAAATCTTGATGATTGGATGGGAGATAGGAAATTCACCCAGGGGATCACTTCTGTGGCTCTGCTCGACAGGGGCACAGGAAAATAATTTTCTTGGGTGGCGAAAGACAGGGTACTGTTTGGCTAGGCTTATATAGGCCCTAGTGCCAATAGACCAGTACCTACCTATGAACTTATGTAAAAATGTTCCAGCAGAAGGAAAAGCTGAGATACCAGAACGTGTTAATAAAATAATTTGTGTGTCTAGCAGTGATGTTCATGTTCGTGGGTTATATGTGTTTATTTGAAAAACCTAAAGAGCCAGCAGAAGAGCTGTCATCTCTTTGATACTGACATGTTTTTTTCTGTTAAAGAGGCGACCACAGCTTTTGCACTTTTAGGGACTCAAAAGCTGCTCCCCCATCACACCTGTGAACATCTCTGAGGGGGAAGAAGGGGATGAAAGGTAAGCCCTGGATTCAGAGGCAACTGCTGGATGCACCAATGAAGTTCCTTCTTGAGACAAGGCAAATGAACTACAAAAGTCTAGGGGATGCACATGTTGAAGCCAAACTGGGAACTTTCTCATGTGGAGTTGGCCAGAGGGAGCACAGGGATGGTGGATGCCATGAATCCCAGAGCTCTCAGAAACTTCCTGGCTGTATCTGAGGCCAGAGGAAGAAGAGTTTGAAAGAAAAATGAGTGTCAAGGCCTTAAGAGGAAGCAGGGATGCCAGGATAGGCACCGTCTGGATCCTGCTACTCAAAAACACATGGTCTAGAGAATAAGTGTTAAAAAAAAAAAAAAAAAAAAAAAAAAAAGACGTTTTGAAATTGAAGGTTTCGCAACAGGATCTCTGGAGAAGATGCCTGAAACAGGTCGTCATCCAAGTAAGGAAATACATGGACTCCCTGAATCCTGCAAAAAGCAATCACAGGAGTGAGGCATTTGGTGAATACTCGAAGTAGTAGAAAGGCCAAAGGGCAAAGCAGAGAACTGAAAATGCCAGGAAGCAACAGAGAAATGTAAAAACTTCTTGAAAAGGGGATGGAAATATGCATCCTCAAGATCCAGAGACACCATATAAGCCTGAGGAAGCAGAACAGGAAAGAAAGGCTGAAGGGTAACATTTGAAAGGAGGGCACCTTCAGAAAAGTGTTTAGATGAGAGAGGTCTAGAATTGGTCTCCAAGTACCCTCTTTTCTGGGTACTAGAAACATCCTAGAGTAAAACCCCTCTTTTGTATATACCCTCTTTTGTATATATTTTTTAATTATGACCTGATTTTAAAAATTGTGCCTTATTCTGTCAAACTGACGTGTTTTTAATGTATGGTTACAGTTTTTTACTTGTACAAATAGTGTAGTCTGCATTTAAGCCATGAGTAACGTTTTGGCAATCTAATGCTTTAGTCTTGATGAAGGCATTTTGATGCATGAATTATGGTTAATTGGTAGCATTTGACTCCAATTAACTTTTAGTATTTAATTGTTTGAGTTTGGCTGCCTCTGTTTCCTCTGAAGAAGCCACCATATGTGTGTGGCGAAAACGCTGTGTACCGTTCGTTTTAATAAATTGCGTTAAGGACAACGAGGGCTTTTGCATCGTTTTTGGGCTTCCTTTTGTTCAGACGTTTGGGTACTAGAAACATCCTAGAGTAAAACCCCCTCCCCCTTTTGGACACAGTCACCTCTTGAATAGTACCCTGAGTCAAAAGGTCCTGAAGCACTGCTGGAAAGAAAGACAGCTGTTCTTGAGGGGATTGATGAACATCTATTAGAGGAGGAAGGGATTTCCAAACATGAAATACCTGTGGCGAATAAAGAAAAGGGCCCAGGAATCCTGAATACTCTGTAGCCAAAAGGGAGAGAGAGGGGCAAAAAAAGAAGAAAGTGACTGGGAAGAATAAGATAGTCAGACAGCACCTGGTTTATCTGGAAATGAAGACTTCTAAGGCACTGAAGTCTGAGTAGCCTTAGTAGGAGCAGCCTGCGAGCAAAGGCTGGCTTATTAGGGTAGTTTCTCTGAAATTTAGACACAGGAGAGACAAACACATGTTTAAGTTTCTGCAAAGCCTTGCCCTTATCCTGAAGTGGCTTAAACACAGCAGCAGCTTCACCAAACAAGTGATTATTATCAAGAGGGGCATTCATCAACTTAGCCTTAATATCATCAGGCAAAGGTTGAAGCTGAAGCTAATAATACCTCCTCATCACTGACCCAAAAGCAGCAGCCCTAGAGGAAGCATCTGCTGCATCATGGCTACAGTTGATGGAATGATCAGCCATCTGGGAGGAAGTCCTTTAACAGGGAAAGAGCAGAAGTTTTACCCTCAAAGTCTGGAAGATCAGAAATAACATGGCAAGCCTGGGAGAGGACAGCCAACAATTACCTGGACATGTGGGTCTGACAATTAGACATAAAAGCCAAAGTAGCGAAGGTGTAAACCTTCTTGCTTAGCCTTTCCATGAGCCTGCTATCTTTATCACAGGGCAGTAACTTGGGTAAAGGAAGCAACTGCAAGGGCTTGTCAGAAGCTAGACACCACCAAGGGAATCAGCAGAAGGACACGTGTTAAAAAAGTTACAGTCTTAGGGCACTCTACAGACTCTATCAGGTTTCCTGGCAGCAGGGGACTGACAGTCTGGAGCCTTAGAAGCATTAGAAAATGCATGCAGGAGGAACAGCAGAAGCTTTAGGAGATTCCATCTGCAGCAACTAACAGTATCTTATGTACCTTAGAAACCTGAGCAGAATCTCATTTTAAGAACTCCATCATCCTGGAAATAGTGTCCCCAAAAGAAATTTCTTCAAAGGGAGAATGGACCAGGGGAGGGGAAGCTGGAACAAACACCCTGAGGCGGTTTCAATGCCATTAAAGCACTAAACAAGCCCTGAGTGAACTGTCATTCACCTTGCGGAACCTTAGGAGCAGCAGTGATATGTTTAGTTTTTTGCTTTTTCTTCAGTGGAATGTCCACCTTATAACATTTGGAAGGCTCTGACCCAGGATGGCATTCAATGACGGTAGTAGTGACTTCTCTAAAATTTGAGAAACACCCCTAAGACCCTTGGAAATAATCAGCAGTTGTCCCACCTGAATGTCTGAAATGGACATCTGCAATGCCTCCTCAGACGTGCTGAAAGTTGGATCCCCACCAGCATCCGACCCAGTCGCAATACTGAAATCCAACGATAAAGCTAGGCAAACCTCTGAGCTTTCACTCACCTTGGAAGAGAAGTCCAGCAGAGGCTGAATAGCAGAAGAATCCGGCATAGCTTTCTTAGCCACCTTCTTCACTGACGGCTGTCCCTTGGAGAAGGAAGCACCCTCCATCGTGTCTTTCACAAGAAGCTTAAGATGCTGATTTTCAAGACAGAGCGCCAAAGAAGAGTGTCAACTATGAAGGGTTTTAGATACAAAGACTTGACAGATGAAACAGGATGTATGGTCAGGAGAGGTGTCTAGGCAAAAAAACACCCTTGTCATAGTGATCCTTATGGGGAATCTGTCTCCCACATGGGCATTTACTCTTCTTCTATGACATCAAACCCCACAAGCAACAATAAAAAAAGATTAGTACAAAAAAATAACCCCAATGGGGCACTTATCTGCAGTGGCTTGGAAAACCAGCAACAGAATGGGTGTTCATCTCAATGATCAAGAGATGGCATTCAGACTGGCGGCAAAGAAGCTCTGAGGATGGTATGTACTGACGTCACCTTTATGCCCTATGCTAAGCAAGGAGCATATGTGTGATGCACAGCGTACCTTAAAGCAACCTAAAGCCTTTGGTATACAGGCCGGACATTGGGCTGCCCTTGGCAGGGGACCCCTAATGTTATGAATACTGCAGCTGTGAAATGGAAGGACATCTTGCATAAATAATCAAAAACTAGAAGAAGCTGGGTCTTACAATCCTGTTCCTTGGAGTGGCATAAACTAGAAAATATTTCCACTTAGACATGTATAATTATCTAGTAGCATTTTTTTTTTCTTTAGACTCCACTACTTGATGCACATTCACAGAAATAAAAAGCTGTCTAAAAAGAATCAAGATTCTATCATCACGGCATTCAACTGCAGAAATGTCAGGTTGGAGTGTATCACACAACCCCCTGTCTCATGAGTAATCATCTGTGGGGAAGCTTGTGGTAATTACCCTTGATCAGTTACAAAAGAAGGGAGAGTCACTGTTACCTAGGTGAAAACTGAGTCACCACCACTATCTTTGGATAGTCCTTCAGGACCTTTAGAAGAAAGTACAGTTGTGCAAAATCTTACCTTAACAGTACATGTCATTTTTTTCACTGTCGCAATATTCTTTACAATAGGGATTGCTTGCATAGGGCAACCCGATGCCTGGCCAGTATACCAAAGCCTTTAGGTTGCAATGTGTTCGCTGTATGTCCCATGTATATTCTCCATGCACGAAGAAGGGCATAAAGGTGATGTCCGATGTATCATCATCAGAACTGAAAAGCCCCAGTAGGAATGACAGCCTAAGGACATTGTCAGGTAACAGGCACATCCAGAAGGAAAAAGAATCAGGGGGAAGAGGGAGAGAGTGAATCCTGCAACAGTGAGGAGGAGGACATATAATGTTATGGTAAGATTATACACAACTGTACTATGTCCTTACACATCACTGTTGTAGTATTCTTTACAACAGGGAGAGTACAATAGCTAAGGAACAAGATTGGGGGGAGGAAGTGTCAGCAGAACCCCTCTAGGAAGCCATTGAGAATCCCCCTGGCAAAACCAGCTCTGACGCTAGAAATCACATTCAACTTATAATGCTTGGTAAAGGTATACAGAGAAGTTCAGGTAGCTGCCTCAAGAATAGAGTAAGTATCCAAACCCTTGAAAAATGCACCAGAAGAAGTTACAGCTCTAGTGGAATGATCCTTAACGGAAGGAAGTTTCTTCCCAT
Organism: Protopterus annectens; assembly: GCF_019279795.1. Taxonomy (NCBI): domain Eukaryota; kingdom Metazoa; phylum Chordata; order Ceratodontiformes; family Protopteridae; genus Protopterus; species Protopterus annectens. The sequence goes on along the minus strand of NC_056747.1, from coordinate 380,432,210 downwards.
GAAAAGAATAGCAAAAATAAATGGCTTTAGATATCCAAGAAGAAATAGTTTGCTTGGAAACAGCTAAACCTAAAGACCTAGGATGAAAAGAAACAAAAAGCTGCTCAAGATTTATGAAAAGCTTTAGTCTTACCCAAATATCAGAGTTGTCTATGCTAATCTAAGGTGTGCAAAACCTTCTCACTAGTGGATTGCAGAGAAAAGAAAAAAGTGGGCAAATTAAGAGACAACTCATTAACCACCTTGGGCATAAAAGAAGGATTAGCAAGAAGAGACACCCTGTTCTTATGAAAAATAAATAAAGGAACTGCCATAAGGGCTTGCAGCTCAGACACCTGTCTGAAGTAAGGGCCAAAAGAAGAACAGTCTTCTAAGAACAATGCTATAAGGAAGCTGAAGCAGCAGGCTCAAAAGAAGCCCAAGTCAATTTTTCTGAAACAAAATTAAGATTCCTGGAGGGACAGGCTTCCAGGGAGGCCTAAGGTGAAGTACACCTTTAAGAAACTGTTTGGCCTCAAATCTAGAGGCCAAAGGGGGAGTCAAAGGCAGACAAGCAGAAATATCTGACAAGTGAGCCTTAAAAGAAGAATATGCCAACCCAGCATTCCGCAATTCAAACAAATAAGAGAGAACCAAAGGAACATCAACAGTAAGTGGATCCATGTTAAGAGAAAGACACCAAAGAGAAAATCTCTTCCCCTTAGACAAATAAGATTTTCTAGTAGTAGGTTTCCTGGCCTCCTGCAGTACCCAAAGCACGTCCTCTGGAAAAAAGGTGTCCAAAGGGGACCAAAACCCTCACTCACAATGTAAGTTGAAGAGTATGGATGGAGGAGAGACCCCTTGTCTTGTGTGAATAGGTCCACCCTGTGAGGTAACTTGTCATGACTGTCTTTGGCTAAATGCACAAGAGTGAACCAATGCTATCTGGGCCAAAAGGGAGTCACCACCAAGATTTTGAGAGAATTCTGTTCTATCCTGAACAGGATCGTCGGAATGAGAGGAAGGGGAGGGAAGGCGTAAAGAAACATCCCCTTCTATGAGAAAGAATGGGCATCTGCATTCCAAACCAAACAACATGGGACTCTGGAGCAAAATGGAGAAAGTTGTCTGTTCAGAGGGGAGGCAGACAGATCTAGTTGAGGAGTACTCCATTGGTGGACAATGTCCAGAAACACATCCCTGTGAAGCAACCACTCATGGGATTGTGTTATGGAGCTGCTCAGAGAGTCTGTCACTATGTTCCAATTCAAAGAAATGTAAACACTCTGAAGGGTAACCTGATACTGGATAGCTAGATCCCAAACCTGAAGAGCTAACCTGCACAGGAGATGAGACTTTGCCCCATAACTTGCTTGTTGCTATACCACATCACTGTGGTATTAACTGTGAAAATCTCGAGGTGCCCTGGAATGAAAATAGAATGAAAAGCCTGAAAAGACAGATCATCTCTCATCTCTAACACTGATGTGGCCCTGCACTTTTGGAGGACTGAAATCTCCATCCCATGTCCAAGGCACTTGTGAAGAGTTCCCAAGTGGGGACTGGAGGTTAAAAAGGAAGCCCTGGGTTGAGGGACAACTGATGAATTCACCACTGATGTTCCAGCTTGAGGCATGGAAGAGTGGGACTAGAAAATCTAAAGGATGAGAATGTTGAAGCCAAACTGACTTTAGAAACCACTGGAGCTTTTTCATGAAGAGCTTGGACAGAGGAAGCACAGGAATGGTGGAAGCAATGTAACCCAGAGCCTTCAGGAACTCCCTGGCTGTAATGGAAGCCAGAGGAAGAAGGGATTGAAAGAAAGCAATCAGAGAAAGTCTTGTGAGGAAGCAGAGATGCCAGCATTGGAAGAGTCAGTCTGGACCCTGCACCCCAGAAAAACATGATCCTGAGAAGAAGTCAGGAAAGATTTTTGGAAACTTACAGTAACCTGCAGGCTTTGCAGGAGAGAAATAGCAAAGTGTAGATGCTGAAGTAAAATCTCTGGAGGGGAGGCCTGAATGAGTAGGTTGTCCGGGTAAGGAAAGACTTGTATCCCTCTCAACCTGCAGAAAGCAATTGCAGGAGTGAGGCATTTGGCAAAGACCTTTGGGGCAGTAGAGACGCCATACAGCAAAGCAGAAAACTAAAAATACCAGGAAGCAACAGAGAAATGAAAAAACTTCCTGAAGAGAGGATGAATGGGTATGTGTAGATACGCATCTATGAGATCCAGGGAAACTAGAAAAGCCTGAGGAAGTAGGAGACAAGGTTTGAAGGGACAGCATATGAAAGGAAGGGATCAACACTCTCCCATTAAGAACAGATCAACGGGAGCCACCTACCTAACTTCAAAGAATTAGAGAACTACCTAGGATCCCAAATAAAAATATTAATCAAGGTTACTATTTTGTACCAGTAAGCACAACAACTGGGTCGGCAGTGGAAAGTTTTTAGTACTTGTCCATAACAGACTAATTTCTTAAGCCATTAGCCTAAACCTCCTAACCTTGCAAGCTCCAACAGCCAGACACCCCCCCCCCGACAGGCATACTACTGCAAGCACTCTGGGCCCCTCCTCAGTCCTTTTCCATCCTCCAGCTCAGCTTTCCCCGATTTCCCTCCCCCACCTCCACTCTGACAACACCTACAGAATCTTCCTCCCACTCTAACCTTACTCTACAGGCAAGCTCCACCAACAGTCATTCCATTGAACTCTAGTGCTCTCCCAATACCTCACTTAGCCTCTTGCCAACACACTGATTGTTTTTTGTGACCACTTACTGGCAATAAAGGTGCAGCCTTGCTCCGTTTGCCCTCGCTACCGCTAGGGATCACTACGCTCCCCTACCCTTCCCCCACTTCCCACCCGCCCCCACTACTCCTGCTTTTATACTAACCATTTCCCCACCTCTCAACATCCATCACCCAATGAACACCTTCCCTACTCTATCCCCTCCTTCTCTCACTTACACTCATTAAACATATCATTCTTACCCAATCCCCCCTGCCATAGGCTCAACCTTCCAATCACAAATCTTAACGTATTAACCTCACTTAAGCCATGCTCTATTTACTGTTCCAAACCCTCCACACTCCTCTAACACTCTTAATATTTCAAATTCCCTTACACCATGCCAGCTCCTATTCCACCAACTCCCCCCTCTTTCTTCTCCCATACTTCAACACTTATCCTACATCACCATCACACAAACACTTTTACTCCATCTCCCCCTCTCTGTTTCTGCCTAACCCACTCCATTACTTTAACCTTAAAATTATGCCAACCAAAGCAAAGCTTCACATACCTAAACTAATATTACACTTTCCAGAACACTTAAAATCCAAAACAAAATCCCTAGTATTATCTTTCTTCAACATCCTCTTCCTAGCAGGGGACATTCACCCTAACCGTGGACCTAATGGACCTAACCCATCCACTTACAATACCCCTCTCTTGAGCCATTCTACCCCCCCATAAAACCCTTAAACTATTTAAAATGAAAACCCAGAGTCTCAACAACAAAATATGTCACTTCCAAGTATGGCTAAGCCATAACCAACCTGACACTGTTGCCATCTCTGAGACATGGCTCAAACCCAACATCTCTGACTCTGAAATCCCACCCTCTGGATTTCAAGCTCTCAGATGTGACTGCTTAAACAGAACAGGCAGAGGTGTTGCCTTAATCTACTCCAACCTTCTCACCATAATTCCTCTCCCAAATCTTATTCCTCAATTCACTAATGCAGAACTAGTTGCAGAATTACTAAAAATTAATAATCATAAAAGTCTTTGTATCATCGCTCTTTATATCCTACCCGGAAAGAACACCTCAACCCTCAAAGGCATTCTCTTATTGGCCTCAACTGAAATTAACATTGAGACTTGCATACTAGGCGATGTAAACATAGATTGGAACAAAGTTAACAACTCCACAACTACCCTATCAACCTCTCCAACTTTACACAAGTAACACACACTATTAGCAGACCCAATAAAATAAATCCCCCAGGATCCACTTTTGGCTGGGTTAAGGTCTCCCATTCAAATAAAATCACCAACTCTGGCACCATCCCCGACTCCATTAGCGACGACCTCCCAGCCTTCATACACAGAGCTCCCCTCTCCATCAACATCAATACATACACACTCACAACTTCACTAACTTTGACCCCACAACTTTCTTAAATTCCCTCAAACAAATGAATTGGACCATTGTAAAAACTCTTCCACTTGACAATGCCAACGACCTCCACCTTCCTAAATGCCCTAAACTCCCTAGCACCATTAAAAACAACAAGAATAAAAACAAAACTGCCCCATGGCTAACTAAAGACAGCATAAGAGAGGCAAATCCTGGAAACTTTACCAAAAAAATAAACTCCCCGAAACCCTTCTTCAATATACACACCCCCGTAATCTTGCAAAAAAATTAATCATCAGAGACAAAAAAAACCTATTGCATTAAACTCCAGTCTAACCACACTAAAAACCCCAAGCAATTCTGGAACTCAAACTCACTTCTCAACCCAGGCACCAAAAGCAATCCCTGCCCTGACCCCAACAAATCTGATCTAGAAATAGCCTCTCTATTCAACTCTTTCCTTATCAACTCAATATCAGAACTAACCAAGACTTTTCCTGACAACAACCCATCCCCTCTGCATTTTCTTTCATCTGTATGCTCCCCCTGCCCATGGGCCCTAACTCTCCCCCATGTTTGACCTCAAACCCATCTCCACCAACTACATAAAAAGATCTCTCCAAACTAAAACCCTGCTCTGATGCCCCTGACAACATTCCCTCATTCTTCAAGTCTGCTGCTAATGGAATCACAATCTCCGTCAGCATCTTAATCAATAGATCCAAGCAGAAATCCTATGCCCACAAACTCTGGCATTCAGCCTTCACTCTACCACTCCATAAAGGAGGCAAAAACGCTAATATCTCAAACTTCCACCCCATAGCTCTCCTCTCCCCAATCTCCAAGATCATAGAAAAATGTATTCACCTCCAACTCATGCCTTTCCTAACTCAAAACCAACTTCTTACTCCAACCCAACATGGTTTCTGACCCGGGCATAGCGCTATAACAGCTCTACTCTCTTTCTTAGATACAGTCAATCAAGCCCGTGATTCTGGGGAAATAGTATCAACAGTTCTGTTAGATCTCTCCAAAGCAGTTGATACCGTTTCCCATACCCATCTTCTCAGCCATCTTTCAAACCTAAATCTCTCCCACAACACCCTATCCTGATTCTCAAGTTACCTGTCTGACACATCTCAGGCTGTGAAATGGAGAAAAGGCACCTCACCTTTTATACGTACCCCTACCGGTGTACACCAGGGATCCATTCTCGGTCCAATGCTGTTCAATATCTTTAGCAATAATTTTCACTCTGCTATCCCCAATGCAAAAGTCATACAATATGCAGAACACTAAACTCTAGTCTGCCCTGCCACTAACCTCCCCGAACACCTAAGACCCAGACCACCTTCTCAACCACCGAGACCTGGATGCTCCACAACCACCTTTCCCTCAATGCTAACAAATCCAAAATATTATTGCCACCTTCAAAATCCTTCCCTTGTGATAAAAGCTCCTTCCATGTCCTAAGCCAAAACAGCTCTCCTATTGAAGTAGTTCCCTTCGCTAAATTACTCAGTGTAACTATAGATGAACACCTAAAGTTCGATACCCACATACAGCAAAATATAGAAAAAAAATCAAAAACTCAGCATACTATACAGAAACGGTCGCTTCCTCTCTCCTTCTACTAGACATACTCTCGCCTCTACTTATCTCCTTCCCTCCCTAATGTAAGGCACTCCCTTACTAATTAACCTATCCACCCCCATCTGTTGCAAACTTGAAAATTGTTACAACAAAATTTCTAAATTTGTCACCAAAGCCAAATATTCCTCCCATCATTGTATTACCCTCCACTCTCTAAATTGGTTAGAACTCCCCAACTATCTAGACTACCTCCAACTTACTTCAACTCTAATATTCAATCCCATCAAATGTCCCTTCACTCACTAACATCCTACCCCCCCATACAGCCCAAATAAAACTCTCAGATCTGAAAACCAAAACTTAATTACTGTCCACAAACCTAAGCGACCCACTGGACAACTTTTACTCTCTTTTTCCTTAGCCAAGAAATGGAATTCTCTCCCCTCCTTCCTTAGGAGGATGCAGAACACAGACAACTTTAAAACTCAGCTTCACTCCTACCTCTCTGCTAAATGGAAATGTAACTGCAGTCTCCCAACCTAGCTCTCTTACCTCTTGTGTTTCTAGACTTCGTATAAGCATGATTCATTCTCAACTAATTCTACGTTTTATTTTGTTCTATGTAAATATTGTACATATTTTTTCTTTCACTTTGATATGCATTATTTGCAACTTTGTTTTTTTTTTTTTTACTATACATTTCTGTATCTTTAACTGTATTTTGTACTGTGGAGCTTTTCTCCCTGGGCCTCCACTGAAAATGGGCTCCTTGGGCCCAATGGACTTCCCCAGTTATCAAACTGGAAATAAATAAATAAAATAAATAAAGGGACCTTCAAAAAGGCATTTAGCTGAGGAAGATCCAAAATGGGTCTCCAGGTGCCTTCTTTCCTGGGGACCAAGAACATTCTGGAGGAAAACTCCTTCCTCCTCTGAGGAGCTGGAAATTCTTGTACAGTTCCTTGAGCCAACAGCCTCTAAAGCACCGCTGTGGAAAAAGGGCAGTTGTTCCTCAGGAGGCCCAGGAATACCCAAGGGGGGGGGGGGGTAGATTTCCAAAGCATGTAATAACCTTGACAAATTATGGAAAGAACCCAGGAGTCTTGGGTGACCTTTAACCAAATTGAAAGGGACAGAGAAAGAGGCATGTGACTGAGAAGAAAAGGGCAAGGATCATCAGACAACACCTAGTTTGTCAGGAAATGGAGGCTTCTGAGTAGAAAGAGTTTGAGTAGCCTTAGCAGGGGTAGCCATTCTACCACCCTTTTTACCTTTGGGGGGAGGACAAGACCGTCTACGAGCAAAGGCAGGCTTGTCAGGGTAATTCCTTTGAAATTTGGGAACAGGTGAAACAAAAAATATTCTTAATCAATAAGTCCTTACCCTTTTCCTGCAGGGACTTAAACAACTCTGCAGCAGCAGCACCAAACAAATGTTTGTTATCCAGAGGAGCTTCCATCAGTTTAGTTTTGATATCATTAGGCAAAGGTTGAAGTCTGAGCCAAGAACACCTCCTCAAAACAGATCCAAAATCAGCAGCATAAGATGAAGCCTCAGCTGCATTTAATGGAATGGTCAGCAATGTGGGAAGATGTCCCTAGCAAGGGAAGGGCAGAGGCCTTCCCCTCAGAATCAGAATGATTTGAAATAGCCTGAAAGGCCTGTGAGAGAACAGCCAAAACATATCTGGTCATATGTGTTTGACAGTTCACAGTTCTAAAGGCCAGGGTAGCAGAAGAATACACTTTCTTAGGCTCTCTATGGTTTTGTTGTCCTTGTCAAAAGGAAGCAACTTTGTAGAAGGGGTCAGCCAAGGGACACTTATAAAGAAACTTGCAGTCATCAGGCACTTTATAAAACTCAGTTTTTTGGGAGTAGAAGGTTGTGAATTGGGAGCCTGAGAAGCAGTGGAGTATGCATCCAGCAAGGCAGCAAAAACAGCCAAAGACTCTAACCAAGCTTTCTTGGTCTGTTTCTTCATAGACGGCTGACCCTTGGGCCGGGAAGATCCTCACATAATGCCTTTAACCAATAGTTTAAGTCACTGGTTTTCTAAGTAAATAGCCAGGGATAAAAGTAGACTATGCAATGTTTTGGAGACTAAAGCTCTGCAAATATCACAAGACGTATGGTCGTGGGAAGCACTTAAGCAAAACAAACACTGCTCTTAATGATCTTTATGGGGACTCTGTCTCCCACACTGGCAGTTCCGCTTTCTGGATCTCATGAAACCAACAACCAGAACAAGGCAAATACAAAAATAAAATTAAAAAATCCCAAACAGGGCATTTATCTGAAAACAGTTTAGTAACCAGCAGAAGAACAGGCATTAGGATAGTACATCCAGACATCACCTTTATGCCCTACACTGTGCATGGAGAGCATACATGTGATGTTTGGCATACCCATCACAACCTAAAGGCTTTGGTATACTGGCCGGATGTCAGGTTGCCCTAGGCAGTGGATCCCTACTGTAAAGAATAATGCAAAAGTGATATGGAAGGACATCTTGAGATATCAGTGAAAAGGGTGGAAAACCATAAAGGAACATTCCTATCCATGGGAATGAGAAAGCATCCATCTTCTATGTCTGTTAGCAAGGAATCCTGGAGCAATTTTTTTCTATCTGTTCTGAGAGTAGGCAAGCAGACCTAGTTATGATGCTCCCCATAGGTGCAATTTCCATTTGTGAGGGCCTGTTCTGGACCTGCTTAGCTTGTCTGCTACAATGTTTTGCTTTGACAGATATGAATGCTGAAGGGTCAAACTGAGCAGAGTTGTTATGTCACAAGCTATAACAGTAAGTCTGCAAAGGAGGTAAAAGATCAGGTACCCCCCCCCTTTGCTTAAGTACATCAATAAGGTGATGTCTGTAAAAACTTACAGAGCTGACAGACCAAAGATGATTTAGGGCTTTTAAATTGTTTATTACTGTCATCCATCATCTATGACATTTATGTCCTTTTGTCTGTCCTATTTGTTCTACCAGTCGAGCTTTCACTCAAGACACAGCTCCTGAATCAGGGTTTAAACATCCGTTGAGAAGAAGTGGAAGGGAGAATGGTAGGCCTGGTTTCCAAAATAACTAAGTCTACCCACCACGGGACATCTCTCCTTACAAACACCAGAATTAGGATATGAAAAGATAAGTTGAGACTGGCCTGTGGTACCACTGAATTTTTCTCATGTGAAGTCTGGCCAGGGCAATAATAAGAATTATAGAAACCCTATACCAAAGAATCCCGAGAAATTCTCTAGTGAATACCTGGATTTGTTTGGATAAACTAAACAAAAACTTTTGAAACATTTTTACTTTGGTCTGCAAGAAGAAAGGCTCTTCCCAGGGCAGAATGTAGCAGACATTCCAAGACAAATATTCTGTTAGAAGGGATGAAAAAAAGTTTCTTTCAAGTTCACTTCAAAATCCAGACTGAGTAGAAGTTTCTGAATTCTTGACAACTGGAAAATCATTCAAATATGGACAGATGAGAATGCCTTGAAGTACACAAAAACAGTTACTGGAGCTAGACATGTTATAAATATACTTGGAGGATTAGATACTCCAACAGGTAATACACAGCAAGATACAAAACATCTTAAGAAATATCGAATATGTTTGCCAATGGGAATATGATGGTAGATGTCTTAAGTCTAGATTTCCCATGAAAGCTAGTAAAGGGGAAAAGGTAACAGAGTCTGGAGGGATAACATTCTGAACTTTAGAACCTTGACAAAAATATTGAGAGGAAAAGTCTAGCACACTTTACTTGTCTGGTAAGAGAAACATCCTTGAATAAAACCTTTAACCCATTTGGCAGTTGAGCAGTGGTTCTAAGACTCCCTGAGAACATTTGTTCCAGAAATGGAGGATATTTGGTTTAATGGACACATTAGAATCCCCTGGAAACGAGGAAGGGACTCACATTGACAAGCATAATCCTGTTGAATGACTATCAGAGTCCATTTGTCTGAAATAATCTGATGCCACAACAGAAAATGTAGATTCTGAGTGAGATTGCTGGGGGTGGGTTGGGTTGGGTGGGGTAAGTAGTCATTCTGACTTTTTGAAATGTTGTTGATTTTGAGAGATTGTTCCTTTCTTTTTGAAGCCTTCCAGTCACTGTTTTTTTTTGTCATTTTGCTGCTTGAATTGCTTTTCGATATGGGGCAAACGTGGAAAGAAAAAATATTCATTTTATAAAGAAGTTTGGAAGATTTGGGTCACTCCTATCAATCTTCAGTTCTCGTTAGACTTTTTAAGCATGTCCACTGTAGAAGGGGGCCAACAAAACTTTTATCCAGGGGAGAATTCCAAATTTCAGTTTTAATACCTTCAGGAAGATTTTTGGGAACATAACTATACAATTCTTCGCCTGTTTTCCCCAGAGGCAGCAGCCCTGAAAACAGTATCAGTATCATCATATGAACACTTAAGACATGTTTAATTACATGATAAGCACAAACAAGAGGCATTCAAGGAATTGTACACCTCAGAAGAAGGAAGGTTAACAGTTAACTTTTTATGCTCTCAAAAGACAGAAGAAAAACTAAAGTGAATCTGGGAGTTTGAAATTCCAAATGTCAATGTGGCAGAAAAACGTTCTTTACAAATTTGACAAAAGCTTTCCCATTCCTGTCAGAGGCAGTGAGAGGAGCATTAGCAATTTGCCCAGCAGAAAGCACTTTTTAATAGGTAAATCACTGCATGGTCTGCAATAGGGTTAGAAAAATATTTGAGAGTATGTGGGACTTTGTATAACCTACCAGATGTCTTAGAGGCAGGAAACTGACCGTCAGGTATACTACAAGCTGTAAGAAAATCATTCCCCAAGACAGATAAAACATGAGGGACAGCTGTAGGTTGTGGAATACCAAAATGAAACAAATCATAATATATTTGCTCGGCAAGAGGAATTTCATTTTGATACCAACAGATTGGTTTGGTTATAATAAAGGCTGTCTTCCCCAATAAATAGTTTGTTTCAGTTACAATCACCACCAATAGCTCCACCATGTGAAATGATTCTTGAATAATCACCGCCAATAGCTCCACGAGAGAAATTCTTTTATTGCAGATAAAATATAGTTTAAAAGAACTGATTTAGCGCTTTCGTCTCCCACCGGAGACCTCTTCAGAATCAATTAACCTTGCTCAAATCATTCCTTTTTATTATAATATTAATTATATTATAATTTAATTATAATTAATTGATGTGTGTTTTTTCATATAAAAGGAATGATTTGAGCAAGGTTAATTGATTCTGAAGAGGTCCCCGGTGGGAGACGAAAGTTTAAAAGTATATGTGATATTTTTAATGAATGTGGGCTGGCCATACCAAAGGTATTAATTAAGTACAATGAACAGAGAATGGAGTTGGACAAGAAAGAAATAGATTATACAAGGAAATAAATGATTTGTTGTTTTCAGTCGAAGAATACAAAACTGTCTATATGAGAACTTTACAGGATGTGGATAATACAGTGACACGAAGTTATAATAGGAAAGTGTCTAAATTAGAAAGGGATGTGAATGAATATAAGTGTGGGATAGCTTATAGTTCAAACAATAGTAATTTTAACACACAAAAAAGAGTGTTTGGTGGGTATCGATTTTATCAAGCACACCAGCAGGATAATTACGGTAGAAGTGAATGGAGTAATAACAAGGGGCAAAACATGAATCATTCGTATGGGCAGGATTTTAATGAATATGAAGACCTTAGAAACACTTCATGTAAGGGTATCCCCTTTAGAAGAGGTAGGACCGAGGAGGTCCGAGAGGTTAGGGAACCGTGCCCAGCAACCTTCATATGCCCAAGTCACAGGGAATTACCATTGCAACGATTATGCGAGGAGAATATAAAGGTAGGGCAAGTTAGCAGTGATGATTCAAGAGAAGAAGTTCCTGCAAACTATACAAGCAATAATTGTGATGGATCAACAACTATTATTCATTCTTTTAATGATTTTAACATATTTAATTATTCTGATGTTAGTATCAATGAAGTTTATTTTAAATTATTTATTAAAGGATTTACATTTGTGCCTATTAAAAAGCCTGCTATTGAAAATATTATATTAGATATAAAAACTTTTACCAGGAAGTTAAACTTTAAGCATTTGTTTAAGGAAGATAACAATAATTTTAAGAAGGATGTGTTAAAAAGGTGTAGTATATATAATCCTCCCCTACAGCATGATATTATGCATTTCGAAAATAGTCTTATTAGAAGAGATAGGAGTGAATACAAACAAGACAAAAACAAATATGAAAGTAATTTAACTCAAGATGAAAGTAAACTTTTACATGAACTCAGTGGTAACAACAAAATACGTGTGATGAAGCCTGACAAAGGTGGGGGTGTGGTCCTTATGGACCAGTCGGACTACACTAATAGAATGCTGGATATATCGAATAACGATAGTAGCTATACTTTAGTTTCTAGGAATGAAATAAATATTTCTTACAGAAAAATAGACTACATTATAGAGGACAATTTACTGCAAGGTCTTATTGATACAGATTTGTATAATTTTTTGAAGGTAAAAAAAAACGGTAATTCCAGCTATTTTTGGTATTCCGAAGACTCATAAATGTTTTCAAAACCCCCCAATGAGGCCTATTGTTTCATCCCAGGGATCAAAAACCCAACCTTTTGCTATATATGTAGATACTAAACTAAAGAAATACTACATAAAATACCCACATATCTTGGTTGATTCTTGGGACTTTTTACAAAAAATTGGTAAAGATCCCTACGGGGATGGAATTATGTTTATTACGGTTGATGTTCAGAACATTTTTTCTGTCATACCCCATTTGGAGGGTATGGATTGGTTTGAACAAATGGTATTAGAAATGAATTTAACAGCTGATGAATTCAAACTGGTATTAGAAAGTATGGAATTAGTATTAAAAAACAATTATATATTCTTTCAGGGGGACTATTATCACCAAAAAGATGGAGTTGCAATGGGTTCGGCTTGTGCCCCTATATACGCAAACATTATTATGTTATACTGGGAGAAACATTTATTTGAATGTGAATTTTTTAAATTTGTGAAGAGTTACTATCGCTTCTTGGATGATATATTTATTCTATGGGATGGGCCTAATGAGTTCATTGATGACTTGATTTCTTTTATTAATAATAGCACTACTTTAAGGTTTACATACGAAATTAACCTGCATGAAATAAATTATTTGGATATCAAATTACAAAAGAACTATAACACTAAGGAATACAAATCTAGTGTTTATAGAAAGAAACATTATTCCAACGCATACTTGCACTTTGATAGTGATCATCCTAGCTTACTAAAGAAGAATATAGTAAAGGGACAAATGATTAGGGTAGCTAGGATGACATCAGAGAAAGAAGAGCTAGGATGACATCAGAGAAAGAAGATTTTCTTAGTGAAGTCGACAATGTACAAAGAATGTTCCAACAGAGAGGCTATCCCTTTGAATTGACCCAATCTGTCAAAGAATATGTGATTGGGAAAAGTGATACTGATTTTGTACCCCTACTAAGTAAGCAGAATAATACAAATAATACAGCAGCAGACAAGAATGGGAATAACTGTCTGAATAAGAAGACAGCATTACCATACTTAACACTTACTTATTATAAAGGCATAGGATGGCTCAACAAATGTATCAACGAAACATGGGATGTGTTCAGGACAATGTCCACCAGGGTCTTCGTTTTTCAAAACACATTGACATACAGTTATAGAAGGAATCAAAATTTGAAAAATATTTTTGAGAGAAAGAGACATTCAGGGGTAGGTGAAGTTGTCTCTAACAGAATAGGTACCTTCAGATGTGGTAGATGCCCACAATGCCCCTTTATAGCTGATGAAAAAGAATTATGGATTCCGAGTTTAGGTATGAGATTGAAGGCAAGAAAATATAGTAGTTGTTATACCAAGGGGGTGGTATATATTGCATTTTGCAAGTATTGTTGTGGATACTACATTGGTAAAATGGAACAACATTTGAGGAAGAGAATATATGAGCACATTACGGACATCAATAGGAAAGACGAGAACAATGCCCTTTATAGACATTCTCTTGCATGTCAGCAAGCCAATTTCAAGTTTTGGGTTTTAGAGGAAGTGGAACACTTTGAAAGAGGGGGTGAATAGGTTAGAATATAGAGAAATGATTTGGCAGTTGAAAATGGATGCATGTTGTGGTAAGGGTTTGAATGACCATGTCTCCATTATACCAGCCCTAAAAATATTATCTGATGATCCAAAAAGATATAAAATTTAAGGTTGCTTTTACATAGAGGGCGTTTTTCTTATGGTTTAGGAATAATGTAATGTTCTTTAGTAATATCAAGTTATATTTCACAATTATATAGTACAAGTTATATTTCACAATTATATAGTACAATTTTATATTCAATCTATTTTATATTCAATCTTTTATATTTATATTTACATTTATATTTGTATTTATATTTATTTATATATTTATATATATATATATTACATACATTTTTACATATAACTTTACATTTTATACATATATTTATCATTGACTTTTACTATATTTATTATATATATTTGGTGCAATAAATGTTTTATAAAATTTGTTTATATATTTATATATATACATATATACCACCAACCTTTCACATATGCAAAAATTAACACAAGGTCGAAGGTTTTAGTACAGACTTATTCAACTTTGTAGGTTTTGTTGGCACTGTCTTATGTTGTGCATTAGAACTATCCCCTAAGGTTTGTTTTTGAAGGGTTTTTTTTTCCTGTATTTGTGTCTTTGATCAGTGGTATAAATACTAAAATCATCATTTTCTGTATGAAAATTTTTTCAGGCTTAAGGTTTCAGCAATTTCTGTTCTCCGTTGCAATGGGAGAACATGTCTTTAATGCTTGTTAGAACGATTAGTATGGCCAGCCAATGACTTTTTATTTCTCTTCATTATCTAACAGTATTTAATTTAATTATAATTAATTGATGTGTGTTTTTTTCATATAAAAGGAATGATTTGAGCAAGGTTAATTGATTCTGAAGAGGTCTCCAGTGGGAGACGAAAGCGCTAAATCAGTTCTTTTAAACTGTATTTTATCTACAATAAAAGAATTTCTCTTGTGGAGCTATTGGCAGTGATTATTCAAGAATCATTTCACATGGTGGAGCTATTGGTGGTGATTGTAACTAAAATGAACTATTTATTGGGGAAGACAGCCTTTATTGTAACCGAACCAATCTGTTGGTTATAAGTTTTCCGTGCTTTGAAGTGGTTCCTGGATTTCATTTTGATCCCACTGAAAAACCTTGCATTTTAACTAAAGTTTCAGAAAAAGAAAGATCTTCTGGAGGGAAACCTGAAACACCAGTTTCCTCGGAAATTATCTTCAATTTGAGAAGAAATTCTTGATGAAACACATTCTCCAACCAATCCCTGCTCTTTATCTGAGTCAGAAAGAGAAGGAACTTGATTTATTTTCTGAAGACGAAGAAGGTTAAGAAAAACAGACATTAGCTACCTATCAAATTTTTTATATCTAATAAAAAAGAAAGAGTAGAATCCATTTTTTTTCTCTTTTTGACTTATTTTCCTAGGAAACTCTCCGGAAGAGGACTGGCCCAAAGTAGGCACACTATCTCAGGGCTCAGGCTCCCTTTCCCAGCACTGCGATATTCATTCACCCACCACTATCCCTAACACTAACAAGACCGGATTCTCCCTTGCGGATGAATGGTAACCCTACAGCCCAAACACAAACAACCTAAATTAAATAAGTAAAAGTTCTAAAAATTTTTTTTATACAAAGTTACTGTAAGCTTTCCCTACAGTAAAATCTCCTCAAACAATGATTACAGTCCATACAAATGATCCCCCAGCCCAAATATGTTTTTATTTATTTTAACATTTATTATGATTATGGTGGATTCCTTCTGAATCTTCAAAGTACCCTGAATATCTGCAAAAAGGGTTGAAAAGAATACAGGAACATTCCTGCTCGAGGGAAAAAAGGCATCTGTCATCCAGGCCTTCATGGACAGAGTCCTGGAGTAGAATCTTGCCAGCTGATTGTTCAGGCAGGAGGCAAATAGGTTTACTTGAAGAACTGTCCACAGATGGGTCAACGCAAGGAAGCCCCCCCCCCCAATCTTGCTTTCATTCATTAGGGTCTGCCCTTGTCTTGCTTACAGTTCTGCTCTGACAGACTGCAGGATTCCTGTAGACTGAGACTGTGCAGTGAAGCTATATCCCCATCTAACATGTCTAGTTTGCAAATGGGATATGGCCTGTTTCCACCTTACTTGTTGATGTAACACATGACTGTGGTATTGTCAGTAACAACCTGAAAAGGTCCAGGGGACCAAAGATTGTTGACAGAGTTAAGAAGCTTGATCAGGCCAAGCATCTCTTTTATATTTATGCGCCTCTGTCAGACTTTGGTGTCACACCTTGCACTTTTATACCCGAAAACTGCTTCTAAGAAAAGTCTAAGGCATCTGTGGTTACTGACTGCTTTGGACAAGGGAGGGAGAAGATGATACCTGGATTTAAGGTAATTTGCTGTCTCCACCAATTGATTTCTCTTCTGACAAATCCTACCACTGGAATTTGACAACACAAAGAATGTTAGTGCTAGGACCAAATAGATTACAGATATCACTTGTCTCTCATGTGGAGTCTTGACAGGAGTATCATGAAAAATCAGATACCACTGAGTCCCAAAATCCTGAGGTATTCCCTCCCAGTGACAGAAGTCTAAGGTGAAAAACTTTATAAATAGATCTAAATATAGATTTTCTTTTCAAGTGAAGAAAACCTCTTTGAACTGTGGTGTCTAGCTCATACCCCAGAACACAGTCCTATGTGAAGGAGTCAAAAAAGACTTTTGAATTTTTATCCTGAAATCCCAGGTTGTGTAAGATCTCTTACCCAAGTGAGAGATTTCTGACACTTACACTCCGGTACGATAATTAAGAAGTCTAAATATGGAAAACTGTGGATACCTTTTAGCTTGCAATGAGCTACAATTGGATCTAGACACTTTGTGAACACACATGGTGCAGCAGATAATTCAGAGAGTACGGCAGAGAACAGATAATGTGAGCCAGACACACCACGACTTAAGAAACACTTGAAGTCTGGCTGAATAGGTACATGATGATTACCATATTTAAAATCTAATGTTACCAGGGAATTTAAATGAAGAGGTAACAAGTTGTGAAGTGACACCATTCTGAGCTTGGACACTATCACAGACGGGTGGGTTTTAGGAAAGAAAGTTTCAGAAATAGTCTCCAAGCATTTTTTTCTTTCTTTGGTACAGACATCTTTGAATAAAAAACTGTCTCAACCTGGGAAGGAGGAATTTGTTCAATCACTCTCCGGGACAGCACATGATGAAGGATAAGAGGAAATAAAGGAGTTTAGTCTGGTGGATGAGACATTATCCCCTGTAAAGGAGAGTTTTCCTTTCACTGCCATCTGTAACCATGATGAATGATCTTCAGAATCTGTCTGAAACGATCTGCTGACAATTAGAAAATTAGAAATTCAGACTTTCTTGAAGGAAAAAGGACTTGCCAGAATTGGGGGGGGGGGGGGGCGCAGGTTAATTAAATACTTATTCTGATGTGTTGGACTGTCGGAGGAACCAGAAACTAAATTTCTTTCCAAAAGAGAATTTTAAAAACAATTTTCACATAATCTGGGAGGTTCTGAGAATGCAGCCAAACAAATCTCCTCAAAACAGTACAAGTGGCCATTGCCCTGGAAGTAGTATTGATGAGTCACACACGCACTGCAAACAATGAGTTGCGACTTGTACAATGAAGGAAACTAATTTAAAGCAGATTTTTCTTCACAAGAAGAAAAGGCAGACAAAACATTCCTCATACTTTCACAATTAGTCAGAAAGAAAATTTCACACACGAGACTGGCAATTAAAAATTCTGAAAATCAGAGTAGAAAATGCATACATTTTCCCCATACTTATCAATAATCTGTCCATCCTTGTCAAAAAGTGTATGACTGGAATTAATTAAGTATTTAGCAGCAAAATGATTAACTAAAGCTAAAGGGTTTGGGAATACTGCATAAAAATGTAAGAGACTGCCTTTTGATGCGCAACAAGATGACTATCAGGAAAACTGCAGAGAGTGACACATCCTCCAAAGCTGATATAACTGAAGGAATGGGAAAAGGTTCTAATATTATTTTCTGAGAGAATGAGAAACCTTTGTCATCTCCCACTGAAAACACTGGCACATTCTGGAAATAGTCTCAGAGAAAGAGAATCCCCCAAAGGAAGAGTAAGAAACTGAGCTCTCCTCGAGTATGATTCAGAAAACTGAGGAGAAAACCCTACATCTTCCTGCCCAGATTCCAAATCTTGAATCTCTCTCTTCAGCAAAAGAAGTATTCCCCTTACTTTTACCAAAAGCTACTTTATAAGAAGGATCTATCGCCTGAATTAAATCCTGAGCTAGAGTCAGTGCCAGTGAACTACTCCTGTTTAAGGAAATTTGAGGTGAAGTAGCTATAAGCTTAGTTTTATGTATCTTTTTGACAGGAAAAATTGAGCCAAAAGTGTTATTAATGGCAGCAGCAGCAGTAGACTTCCCAGGGATGGGCATAATATTCTGACCAAACAGTACAGTCTTCCCTGTTCCCTTTCTCAGGGCCAAAAAAAAAGTGGCTCTCCCTTGCCCACTGAGGGAAACCCAACAGCCAAAGAGGATATAGCTAACCCGTGGTGCATAGTGTCTGTAGGTGCTACACCAGGGGGGATCTGGGATAAAAGATGAATGATCTAAGGAACTATGGCAACGGAAGAGTTGTGGCTGAGGCAAACTGTTAGCCTACTGTGATGGCAAAGGCCATTTCCTTAACATTTTCTTTGTGTGGCTGGAAGAAGGCCCGACCAGCAGACTGGTAGTTTGTTCCATGTGACAATCTGACAATTCAGGGGAAAACAAGCAGCAAAAGCCACTAAAAATTCTTTACAAGTCAGTTTTATACACAAAAATGCAATAAAAAGCACTTTTGCCAGCCCAAAAGCATAAACAATTCCTCCACAAAAAATGGCTTGCAATTGCTTTAAACAACTTTTGAAACTCACAGGATAAAAGTGCTCCCCCGTTTAAAAGTACAGTTAAGTTTTGTGACAATTCATTAAATCACAAATTCCTAACATAAAAACAACTTTTCTTAATAAAAATTACAATAAAACAACAATTGTTTTAATGTGGAAGGTTTCCCCCCAAAAGAGAACTTATCTGCCCAGCAAAGGAACAATAGAGGCCAATCATCTATTCCTGAAAGCACACACAGGAGCACTCTTCTCATCGACAGGAAACCTCTGAAGGGCTTGGTGCCCAAAGTTGTCTTTTCACTCGGCTCAGCTAACTAATGGTTTGTGCACGTGAAAGGTATCCTGAATATTTGAAAGCTGGCCGTCTGTTATATACCTGGTAGGATATAACCCATGTATATATAGCTAAGGCTATTGCAACAGTGATCAACATGATGAACATTTATAGATTCCACCAGTCTTATAAGCATGATCTGTAAAGCTGTAGAGCATATCTAATCAATTATATCAAAAATCTCACTAGGCTACACCTTGAACAGTTTGGCTTTATTAAACAGGGTTCTTGCCTTTTAAATTTGTTTTAACTTCTTCAAAAAAGTCACACAGCCAGTTAACCATGGTCATGCTCTTCACAGTGTCTTTTGATTTAGTCAAATCATTATTGCAAGTAAGCTCAATGCTTTAAATACAGATCTTCATGTTGGAAGATGGATTGCAATCTGGCTAAAAGACAGTATCCAGAGAGTTTACATGGCAGGTGCCACATATGAAAGGCTGAAGGTAACCATCACAGATCTCTAGGGCTTTTTGCTTGGACTCCTACTTTTTGGCATTTCTATACTCTCCAAACTGAGAACCAGGATTTCTGCTTAACTAAGTTTGTACAGAACTGTAAACTGGGCATTTTTGTCAAGAACCCCCTCTGACCCTTGTAGCCCTCAGAAAGAACTTGTTTGAGTAAATACTCGGTGTACTGAAAACGGACTGAAATTACCAGAAAGAAGTCTAGTATTTCATTTAGCAAACAACCCTTAATCTACATATAGTTCAGATAATACTTTGCAACTAATCTAAAGTATAATTCACTACCTGGGTTGATAGTTCCCCCTCTCCTTCAATCATGTGGCAGCTGTAGTCAGAAAATCTTACTTAGCATAACTACCAGCCAAGGGTATATCATACAGATCTATAGATGGCATTGTTCCAGTGTGTGTGTGTGTGTGTGTGTGTGTGTGTGTTATCTCTGTATAAATAGATATACAACACACACACAAATAATCACAGGCGGCCTAGAGGATCACAGGATGATTTCAGGTTTAAAAACAATGAACTACCAAGAAATGCTGTAGTAGTTCAATCCCTGTATTCAGTATCTCATGGATTCTTGAAGGGCAATTTATGCCTCATTTACCATGCTGTTGTCCATGATCTCCTATATCACAAGTGTAACAGCTCAGCAAACACCAGAAGCAGATAACTAAATCTTCAACTTTAGATAAATAAAATGCAATCAAAGGAGAAAGATTCATTGACCCAATGCCTACTCCATTTCTGGAATAAGATGCCCCTGCATGTTAAGCAGTGCAAAACATTTTCTTTCTTCTGATAGTAACTAGACAACTGTATGAGTATCCTAAAAATTACCCTAGGACTACCCAACTTAGCTCCTCCTTAAGAAAGGTGGTACAGCTTGTGGGTGGGTATTAGCTAGGCATTGACTGTCACATGACTAAATAGCATTAAAACTACCAAGAATCAGACTGCTAAAAGACATTCCACAAAGAAGGACATCACTGTATAAATTAGTAAGTCTTTATAAAGTTTCTGTATGTAGAGGAACAATGTGATAATGAATACATTTTGGGATGGTAAAAAGCATAATCAGTACACTACATGTGTAGCCTAATAAGGAAAGATTTGGTTAACAAAGCTGATAAAATGTTTTAATAGTATTTTTGAGAACGTTAATCAAAGTACATACTTTGCTTCCAAAGCAAGTGCGATCATCCCAGCAGCAAGTGGAGCAGATGCAGAGGTTCCGGTGTGCTCTTTTGTGCATTTATAATGGAGATCTGTAGACACCTGGAAGTAAAAGTACAGATGAATGAGATACTCATGTACAGTTAAGATACTTGCATGTCTTTTACAAAGACTTGGACAGGTGTTGAAAGACCTGAACTGTGAGAAGCAAGTTTTTAATCAAAAAGGAAATAGGAAAAAGGCTTTTATTTCAATTCTGCTTAAATATTTAAGTTGTACTTATAGTGACCTGTGTGGTGATGTTTCTTTGTACTTTTTTGCTTTTTTTCCCAAGTTGTTTTGCATTTTTTAGTTTATTCTCTGACCTTAGGCTTGCAACTTAATTTGCAGTTGCCGAAGATTGTGTTTCTACATTATACTGTACCATTACATGTAAAAGCTAGTTGTTTGTATTTTAAACCATGCCGAGCCTTAGTCTTGCCATTTCATTCACAGTTGTGGCAAAATTGTAGAGTACTGCCAGACTTGAGCCTTAGTTATTCACTCATTACAGCTTTTTTTCCCATAAGTAGCCGTGTTACTGATAAATTTATGCAGAACCAGACTATTGAATTCAATAGTGAGAGTATTGTTTTCTGCTCCAGGATTTGTTCTTCAGTGCTTTTCAGTTGCTGATATTCCAGTTTTGAGCCTACAGTTTTATATTCTGCTCATCATTTAACTGCTTAACGTTGCATTCCAGTGCCTTTCTGTTCACCTACTCTATGTGTCTACCCCATCCCCCCACTAAGACTTTAAAGATCAAGTTTAAATGTGTGAGACAAACTTTTGTTTTCATGCCAAAAAGTGTTTGTGGGTAACTTTATGCATGCAAAAACTTTTTTTTTCTGTGAAAATAAAAGTTTGTTTTGCAGCATTTAAAAAATATAGTTTTAAACTTTTCTTCTGAACATGGAAGACTAAACATACATAGCTTTGTTTATAGCATTAACATTAATGGGCAAGGAAGGAGGTGGTTACGTTACATCGGGTTCTAGCTCCAATTATGCTGGATTTGTGTGCTAAGTAATTGTAAATTAAGTTATATAATTATCAAACTGTTAAATTAACAGTTTGGCAAAAAAAAATAATAATAATAATAATAATGGCTAGCTTTTTGCCAAACTTTTAATTTAACAGTTTGGCAATTACATAACTTAATTCACAATTACCTACACATGCTAACCCAGCATAATAACAGCTGGAACCCAAAGTGACGTAACCACCTCCTCCCCACCTATTAACATTAATTCTGTAAACATGGCTATGTTTGTTTAGTCTTCCATATTCCAAAGTAATTTTTACAATCATTTTATTAGTAATGTGGTGTGAAACGACCTCCAAGTAAACACGTTTTTATGCAGAAACCAAAGGTCATTTACCACCTTTAAACATGATCGTTAAGCTAAGGTTCGTGAAATTCTAACCTGCAGCTCAGACACTTTGCATCCCAGTGCATTTCTGTTCCCCTGTTCTGTGTCGTCTGCCCTACCCCACCACCACCACCACTGAGACATTATCTATCTGACTGAATCCCTGTCTAACTAGCCTGCATCCGTCCTCTGCCCACATGGTAATCTGCTTTCTAAAGTTCCTCTCTCTCCTCTTTCACTGCTTTTTTCTATTGTATAAACTATTTAAGTACGCTTACCACCCATTTATTTTCCAAAGATCCATCCTAGAAAGCAAATTTTCCCTATACAACAGTCCACAAAAACTGTGCCCTATCAAGCAGTAAATATAAAGCAAATACCTTGTGTGCTGACAAGCTTAGAGCAGCTAGAATGGCAACACATACAGATTTAGTAGGATTCAGTACTGTGCAAACATTAAATTTAGTAGAATTTAGTACTGTTCATCATAATCTGCCCCAATAATGCACCCTTAATAGCCTTCTAACCCCAAAAGACCACCCCTTGTAGCTCCCTAGTCAAAGGTATGGACACAGCATGTATATGCAAATTCCAAGCTTCTCTGTAGCTAGCTTGGTTGATATGGGCATCTTGAGGCAATACAGCAGTTGTCTCATATTTACCGACAACTACTTAATCTTTAAAGAAAACAGTTTACGAGAGGTGTACTTACACAATGACACTTGTGGCTAAACTCTTGCATACAAGCACATGTGAGGTTGTCAAAACCAAGCACACAACACCCACCTCATATAGTACACAACACACACAGATTAGGGTATGCTGAGGCACTTAAAAGCAATTGTCCTAAACAGCAATCATCACCTAAACTGCCTGTTGTCAAAACTATGCCTCAGTAAACCCAAAGACACTCGACAAAGGGCATCTAACACCACACATTCAATCACCCTCAATAGAGACCCAAACACTAAGGTCCTAAAGCAAGTAAACACTTGCTAGGACTCTCATCATAGGAACTCCATTGTAAGACATGAGAGATTTGGGATGCATGGCTAGGCTTAAAAAGGCCTTTGTGGTTGTTAGTCTAGTAAACACCTATAAACCTATGATGCCTCTCTAATCAGGCTGAACATGGAGAACATAACAGTTAGTGCTTATCTGGAGCCAGCATCATCCAAATCACACATGCACTCAAGTCATTACACCACAGGTACCAGTACAATTCCATCATAGTCCATGTAGGTGTAAATGACCTGAGACATACCTAGGTTCATAGATTACTACTAAGCGAACTGCCCTAGTGGGCCATTTTAAGCCTCATCAGTTACCCCATGTGAAAATCGAACCCTGCACCTTGTGTCTGTAAGGTGAACACCTTAACCATTATGACAACCTCCCACCCAAAGATGGAGAATGAGGGTATCGATCCAGCTACCTCTTGCATGCAAAGCGAGTGCTCTACCATTTGAGCTAATGCCCTTACAAAGTCTCAGCCCTGCCAAGAATCGAACCCAGGATGCTGTGCTCCACAATCACAGCAACACACCACTACACCAGCTAAGCTCTGGACTGTTTGGACAAAGACATTAAGGAGCTTTCGGACTGCAGCCTAGAATTTATTTGTAGTGCACTTTACAGCATATTACTACCACCGAGGATGATGCCACAGTATGAGCAAAAGATGATTGACTAACAATTGGCTCCCTTCCTGATGTCATTCTAAGGGGATCCCATATTTGTCATCTTGGGAGGACATGGTTAAAAGACCAGGTTGTGTTGCCAAGGATAGTCTGCACCTGTCCCCTCCAGACTTCCAATTACTGGCTAAAACTTTATTCACCTCCATAGTGCCCTTTTTTAGGCAATGGCAAACTGACAAACCTATCATCATAGCAAAATCAACTCAACTAAACTTCGAGTTGTTACTGTTCAATGCCATGAGCTTAAACTACGCTCTCTCCAAGCCCTCCCCACACTCAAAAATACAGACACCTGTGCAGTTACCCAGACATGGCTTAAAGTTACAGAAAGCACCTCAGAAGTGTGAGGTTTCACAGCCTTCCACACTTTTAGACCAGCAGATGCAAAGACAATGGCTAAAGAAGGAAGTGTTTTGATATACATCAAGAACAAGCATACCTCTAGGCTGGTCAAACAGGATGACATGCTGAAGTTCCTCCATGTGCAGATCACCATAGACAAAATCCTGTACCATATCCTATCCAGATATAGGTCACCCTCCATGTTCCAAGAAATCCACAAAGCATACTTGAACCTACTGGAGACACTCACCATCCAACCTAACACCCTACTCATGGGAGACTTTAATTATCCTTCTATACACTGGGAACCATTCAAGGCCTCAAATCTATAGGCACAGAGATTCCTGGACTTTGAAAATGCAAACACCCTTAACCAAATAGTTAAAACACCTTAAACAGGCTCCAACATACTGAACATCATACTCACAAATATGAGAGAACTCTGCACCCCCCATGCCATGTCTTCTCCTCCCTGTTAAGGTCTGACCATAAGTTGTCTCCTTCAAGATAAAGATCAACTCTGTAACCACAGTAAAACCAGTAACAGTTAGAAACTATTCCAAGAAAAATTACCTTTCATTAAGCAGTGGTTTGTCAAAATTCAATGCCCCTCCAAACCCCAACACAGCAGCCTACACTCAATTGCTCTCAGAAACTCTGTACAGCCATGTTTGCATGCAGGCTGCTGTACCTACCAGAAGTAAGCCCAGATCTAGCCCCAGAAGCAATCTGCCCTGGTGGCATCCCAAATTAAATAAGATATACAACAATAGGAAAACAAATAAGGCAAAAATCAGGAGGGATATTTCCCATAAAGATAAAATCTGTCTCATCAAACTAAATAGGAACTAAGAGGTCAAACAGAGCCAACTTTGAGGTTAAGATAGCCTCCTGGATATAAGATAATGGAGTCCTTCTTCAGCTATGACAGAAACCTCAAGGCAACGCACAACAATGTGATGAACTGGTGGTTAATGGTGCCACCTTCACAGAGCCTGGGGATATAGAAAACCTGTAACCGAACAAATTCAGTTAAATCTTTACCCCCTTCTCACCCCAACTTCCAAGAAATACCATCAAACATAATTCCTCCAACTATAACTAGGGAGTATGTACTGGCTGCACTTGATAAAGCCAAGAACACAGCCTCAATTGACCCCGATAAAATTCCGGGATGCCTCCTGAAGAGTCTAAAACATGACTTATCAGGACCCCTGGAGTCACGAACAGCAGTCTTTAAACAGGCTTTGTGTCACAAGAATGGAGGACTGTGCAGTCATCCCCCTTTAAAAGGGAGGACCTTCAACAGATTCTAGAAGCTACAGACCCATAAGTCTGACTTGTCTTATTTGCAAAGCAATGGAAAAAATTATCATGGAAATTCACAACAAGGACCTAGGAGACCTCCAGACACTGGATCCTTTCCATTTTGGCTTTCTCAAAGGAAGGTCATGCTTACTGAACTTGGTTGACTTATTTGAAAAGGTCACTCAGGCAATGGATGAGGGGAAAGCAGTGCATATTACCTACCTAGGTCTGGCCAAAGCATTTGATACTGAACTTGGTTGACTTATTTGAAAAGGTCACTCAGGTAATGGATGAGGGGAAAGCAGTGCATATTACCTACCTAGGTCTGGCCAAAGCATTTGATACAATAGCCCATTTAGGCACAGTCAACAAACATTTGGAACTAGGCATAAACCATAGCTGGATAGCTAGCTGGCTCATGGATAGGACTCAAGGGGTCTTCTTCTATATACCAAAATCCCATAACATCGAAGATCAGAAACCCAAGACCACAAACCTGAAAATGCACATTCTCGAAACCTGAAACTATCGAATTCCACAATACAGAACGCACAGACAACTTAACTACACTGAACCTAAACAAAACACCCAAAACACAAACATATTACAAAGAACACCACTATTACACGTAAAAGCACCACTTCAAATGTAAATTAGGCACTAAACACACTATAAACAAACATTTTCAGGATACTTTATTTAAACTACCTGACAAAGCCGTTTTTTATTTCTTCTGCTTGGGGGAGCTACACCCCCCATACTTTAAATATACCAACTCCAAGATCGCACTAATTTCAGAACAACTGTAAACTTTAAACATACTTATCGTTCAACTATTATCAGTTCTACATCTTTTAAACACATTTTAACTGCATACATTTCACAGCGACACTACGACCTGGGAAAGCAACATCTGTAATACTTGCTTTATGCCCCTATTACAAATCGTTAGAGAGATGGTGCACAACTAAACCACTCACTGTTACACTTTAACTGACATTTCAGTATTCTGGGAGTCGACCTTATGAAATGTTGGTAATATGCACACACTGGTTTGCGGTCTCGGTTTTCCAGTCTTCAATATTCTGAGATTTCGGGATATAGAAGGTAACCCAACACAAGAGGTTAAGATTGGTGAGGTCACCTCCACAAAGAGGCTGGTCAACAGTGGAGTCCCTCAGGGCTCTGCGCTGGGTCAGCTCCTCTTTGGCATCTACTTCTTGGAGGTCAAAGGCTTCCGGTTGACCTTTACATATTGCAAATGGGAGCCATCACTGAATCTCCCCAACACAAGAGCACCCTTCAGGAAGGTCTAACACAGATAAAATATACTATAAGAGTAAGTGTTATCACGGTCCAAATGCTCCTGTTACTAATAAAACAAATAAATGATCCAAAAGAGAAGCACAGGAGCAAACCAAGGCTAACAAAAATCAGCATAAATCCAGCAGTCACTGAGGCTTATTCAAGCAGCAGAAATAAATGCTAGTTCAGACAATGACTGAATCCGTGCCAAAAGACAAGTAAAATCCAAGCTGTTTTATTGGTAAGCACTTTCACCCTGTAAGGGCTTTGTCAAACCATAAGAAACAAACACTGAATAAAATCAAGTCACATTTTATAAGGAAATAGGGCTGACATCACTTCCTGTTCCTGATTAAAACTTTTCAGTATGCAAAAATAATACGTCTATAAAAAATGTATACAGAAAACTATATATATAAACAATATATATATATATATATATATATATATATATATATATATATATATAAAATATATATAAAAATATAAATCTGTATATAAAGGCAAATATAAAATATTTAACAACATTCTAAAATAGATATGTTTATCTCACAGTGAGTCTCCTATTCTTAAGAACAGATAAAAGCTTGGTGCCAAAACCATGGCTTAAAACTCAATGCCAAGAATTGCATTATAGTACCTTTTGGGAGGTCAGCCATCCTGGGTGACTACATCAATAAAACACTCTTAAATTTTGATTCACTACTCACGGATCTGGGAACTTGTGTAAATAGTAAAGTATCCTTTCACTAACACGTGTCCAAGGTAGTAAGAAAAATCCTTCTATGTTTTGCCAAAAAAAAAAAGAAGACAGGTTTAAGTAAGGACATGGCACCTAGGTCCAAATAGATCATTGTACCACTACACTCAGCCCTTCATTAGACCCACCATAGAGTATAATGTCTCTTTTGATATGTACCTGACCAAACATATGTAGCAAATGGAATGTCCACAAAGGTTCCTTACAAAAAGAATATATGTCACCTCAAAGCCTGGTCTCTTTAGAAAAGTCCTCAGGAATAGATGGCATTCCTGTGGAAATTTGGAAGCTAGGATGGAAAACAACTAATAAAAATTTGGAAGGTTTTGTTTAACAGTACTTTAAGAGGAGGAGAAATACCAACATCCTGGAAGAAAGCAGTGGTAGCTGTAATACCCAAGGAAGATAAGGAACCATTACATTCAGTTTCATACATGCCCATTTCAATACTAAACCCATGATTATAAAGTGTTTAGGTCTATAATGGCTAAAAGAATGGCAAAGTAATGCCAAAACTGATAGATATGGATCAATTTGGTTTTGTGGAGGGGGAAGCAAACATTTGACTACATTAACAAATCACTAATGGTCCAGAGGGAAGCAGAATATAAGAAAATACTATTGTTGTTGCTGCGTCTTGATGCAGAGAAAGCATTCAATAGAGTAAGCTGGGACTTTGTGACCAGGGCAATGGAAGCATTTGCATTTCCTGAAAAAATTATAAGGTTGATTAGGAGAATATATGAGGGATCAGAGGCAAAATTTAAAGTGGGTGGGGTCCTCTCTGATAATTTCTGCTTGAGCAGAGGAACCAGGCAGTGGTGTCCTCTTTCCCTTTTATTTGCATTATATTTAGAACCATTAGCAAAGAAAATAAGGGACTCAGAAATTCAAGGATATAATTGGTATGGTAGTCAAGAAAAGCCGGCTCTTTTTCTAGATAATACAAATTTATACCTGGCAAAACCAGAAAGAGACATTACAGTGTTGTGGAACATTTTGAGACAGTTTCATATCTTTTCAGGACACAAAACTAATGAAGCTAAATCAAAGACAACAGCTGTAAATTATGTAACCACGTATGAATTAGTTCAGCAATATCCATATTTATGGGGATATGACAAATAAAAGTATTTAGGAATATGGATTAAAAATGATTCTTGTGTGGCAACTAAGGATATGTGGGAAGAGACTAAACAAAAAATAGGAAAAAACTGAGAAAATGGAAGCTTTGTTACATGGATATGGATAGTAAAATACAAGCAGCGAAAATGTTTTTAGCCCCGTTAGTCTTATACACCGGTCAGGCAAATTTTTATCAACCAGAGGAGAAGTTGTGGATAGTAATAAACAGCTGAAGGATTTTATCTGGGAGGAAAAGATGGCAGGAGTCAAGTGGAATAAGCAGATTCTTCCAGGGCGGATTGGGATTACCGGATTTGAAGGGCTATTTCAGAGCTACACAGTTAAGGATCCTATACATAGCAAAAGGAGAAAAATATAATTTAAAGGGATGATGGTGAAATACAGGGGAAGCTTAAGAAACAAGGATAGACTGGGATTTTGGATCTAGGCCTTTAAGGAGAATAGCAATAATCATACAGATTATTAAAGCCATAAAGTAGCAGAAAGTATCCTAAGAACTAAGCCAACACAGGAACAGAGAAAGGAGATTCTGCCAATAGGGATTACTGCAATTAGGGATATAGGTTGGTACTAGGCTATTGGCCCTAGGGCCTATACAAGCCTAGCCATAACAATTCCCTGGATATTTCTTCCCACAATATTTACTTCCCTGGACCCCTGTCTAGCAGGGCGACTGACGTGATCCCCAGGGTGAACTTCCCATCTCACATCCAATTGTCAAGGTTCCTTTTGAAGAGGGCCAAGGAGGTGCTCTGCTTGACATGTATGAGCAGTCTTATTCCAGAGTCTGGGGAGTCTCTGGGTCAGGAAACTATCCCTCCAGCATGTTTTGTTCATTGTGATGACAAGGTTTAGATCCCTGGAGCGTGTGGCTCTGAGGGATTAGGATTTCTTTAAGTGGAGCATGTCCAACAGCTCTGAGTTTGACATGGCCTTGTATGTTAAGCAGAGATCGCCTCTGAGTAGAAGATATGCCACAGAGTATAGCTGGAGTTTTTTTTTAGACAGTCAGCATAGGGCATCTGCTTTAGGCCTGTGATTCTTTTAGTGAGGTATTTCTGCGGCCTTTCCAGCTGTTGCAGATGTCTTGTGAGGTACATACCAAATGGGGCGTTGTACTCTATAATGAGTCTACTGAGGGATGAGTACAGTGGGACAATGACCTCCTTTATTTCTGGATGAAAAGCCCTTAGTGATGAGGTATGCCACATAGAAGGATTTCCTGACTGTTGCGATGTGGTTATCAAAGTTGAGACCGCTGTCCACCTGTCCCCCCAAGTCTCTCATCACACTTTCGATGTTTAGTGTACTGCCACCCATGTGGTAATTTAAGGGTACATGGTTTTTCCCAAAGGGGAAAACTATACATTTCTTGGCATTAAGCCCATGGCTCTGGCACCAAACATCTGTTTCTGTAAGGCCGTTCTGTAGAATATCCACATCATTTGGGGATTCAATAATGGCTCCCAGTTTGCAGTCATCTGCGAACTTTGTTAGCCAGAGTCCCTTAGTGTTGGCCTGTACTTCAGAAAAGTAGATGCCAAACAACAGTGGTCCCAGGACTGAACCCTGAGGTACTCCGCTCGTCACTTGTCTGGAGCTGGATTTGGAGTCAGCTACTTTTACAGTCTGGGTTCTGTCAGTAAGGCAGTTGGCAACCCATCGAGTGACATAGGGATTTATGCCCAGCTTAGTAAGTTTATCTGATTCCAGAGTGGGGGATGGTGTTGAAGGCCTTGGCAAGGTCCAGATAGGCTGTTTGGACCACCTTACCCTCATCTACAGCTCTGGAGACTGATTCGAAGACGTCAATCAGGTTCAGGAGACATGATACGCCCTTCACGAACCCAAACTGGCTGGAGTCCAGTGTTTGAAGGTTGCCAATGTCTTTGTTTATAGACAACAGGCAAGAGGGGGCTGGAATTTATTGGAGAAAACTGGCAAATGAACCAAAGTATTGGGAGCAAATAACCAGAGATGTATAGAATGGGAAGATGTCAAGAATTAATTTGGACTGCAGATTAGAGACTGTTTTCGCTATCAAGTATTGATATCAGGGTATAGGCAAAGAGAAAGAAATAGGGGGGTCATAAATGAAAGACCAGCACTAGTAGAGTTTTTAGTAGAATGTAGAACAGATACTGCCATTAAAAAATGAATAACTAGTAGAGCATATAAATATTGCATGACAACTATAAAAATCAAAGGAAATTAGAAAAGATTGGGAAGAGAGATTAGATAAGCAATTCACAAAGAAACAATGGGAGGGTATATAAATGTCTCCCAAATATGCAACAAAATCTACAAGATTTAGGATTTTTGTTTGGAAATGTTGACATAGATATTTTCATACCGCATGTAGACTCCAAAGAATTTTTCCTCAGGTAGACATCAAATGTTGAAGCCATGAAGGAGAAGAAAGAGGTAATTGGGGACATATTTTCTGGGAGTGCGGTGAGTTGGCGGACTTAGAATTCCTTGTGGGATGCATTATCAGAGATGCTGGGTGGGCAGATTGGTGTGACGAGGGAGATTATTTTTCTGAGCTATGATACAGACTCAGAATTGTCTAGACATGGCAAGGCCTTGCTGTGTCTCATGATGGTGGCTGCCAAAATAGAATTTAATAAAAAATGGAAACCAAAATTGAAACCAACTATACTACAAGTACCGAATATAGTAACACAGATAAAACAATTGGAATTGAGCTCTTTAGGAAAGAGCAGGAGCAAACTACATAGGAAAAATGGGACTTGTGGGAACAATATATACAGGGGAGGAATGAGGTTTAAAAGAAGGCAGGACTTAAATGAGCTATGTAATGTCTGGCTGAAAATGATTGGGTAGATTATAAGTGATGTATAATGTTTGCAGCTGGGAGTGTGTCAGTATGGTCTGTGATGTAAAATGCTTGCCACTAGGATTGTGTCAGTGTGGTTTCTTTTCATGATTGCCTATGTAATAAGTGATGGTTTAATAAAGATGTTTCTTGTTAAAAAAAAAAAGGACAGGAATTGAATAATTTATGTAATGTTGCTCAGGTTATATGATATACAGCAATATATCTGAAGTATAATGTTTAACGTGAACTTGTTAATACAGTTTGATCACTATTATACAAATGTAAATTTGCCTGTGTCACACGTGATAATTCAATAATGGTGTTTTAAAAAGCCTTCTCTCTTTACTCTGCATCATACAAGACAACCCTGGACCCTGTTTTGATGAACCTTTTGCACATCCACAAAACAAACAGAATCAGAACTACTAGATCAAACAATTTAAATTTTGCTTACAAGATAAATAGATCATGTTAGAGAGGGAGATATGTTTCTTAGAGAATTCACATTTTCTGGAACACGCTCCCCATCCATGTGGAGCAGAACTCCTCCCTTATCATATTTAAGTGCAACCTGGAACAATGGATGCACTGTTAGAAATTCACCCATGGTCTGGTGCCTATGTCGCTAGTGGACAGAGGCAATCAGTAAATCATCACTACATAAATCAGATTTATGGGTAACATTTTGGATGCACGGCTCAGCTTATAAGGGCCCCAGTGATCATTAGCTTAGTGTACACCTATGAACAAATCTTCAACGAAAGATCAATGTTAACAGTAAACCATAACATTTGGGTTACTTCCCACTCACCATACTTTACCTTGGCCAGCTTTTACACTGGCAATCTACAGCCTCTGGGTCATTATGAAGAGAGCTGTTTTTTCACACCAGCATTCTGCAGATGTCTGACTGGAGCACAGTTTTTTTCCCATAAAACCAGAATCATTTTTTTTCAGTTCTATAATCCCTTCATGATGTCCAGAGGGACCATCAGTGTGAAAAACTCATTGGCCTTGGAAGAATGAAACATTATTTTTAGAATTAAAGTCATCTACAGTAGATAGTTAGAATACTACAAACAAAGTAATAGACAAAATTACCTAATCTCTCTTAGGGAAAAAAAGAAGGGTAGTTTTACTATTGCAGTGACCTTTCCTCAAAAGACTGGCCTTAAGATATTATCCACAACTACACTCCCTTCCTCAGGAAGGATAATTTAACAGTAATTCATAATAGGTAGCATTTCATGCAATACCATAACCCTTTGGGCAGAGGACATGTGATAATATCCCACAAACATGAGAGAGAGACTTACACCTATCAAAGGTACTGATACTTCAACACAAGTGCATAATCCAACAAACTTTGCAAAAGTATAGATGAACTGTAACAAGTAAGAACATTAATGAATAAATACTATTACTGGTTTAACAAATGAAATCAATAATAAATACAACTACAAGTTTGAAACATTATCTAAACAGCAAAAACTAGATAGTTTGGTAAGAAGTACATAAAAAAAGAAAAACAAAATCAAGCTTCTTGGATAAATTACAGTCCAAAGCAAATGTGAAGCAAATTTTCAATGGTTAACAAATAAAAGCATCCCAGAAAACAGGCCACAAGTCCAGAAAAAAATATACTCGACTATAGCCAAGAATTCTTCAGCAAAAAATAAAATGCAGCATATGAAAATCCTCAAACCCCTAAAAGCAGTCATGTTAATAAAGACAAAAGAAGTAGCAAGTTACGCTGTTCCCAATATGCTAATTCAAAGGCCACATACACACTGAAAGCAAGTTTAATCATTTCATGTTAAGCTGTTTTTGGACATAGTGACCATGATTGAATATTAACTCTTATCACATCAGTTGACAAAGCACCTATCCAACACGACTCTAATCGTTTTTTAAATAAAGTCGAAGTGTTTAAGTGATAAATCAGGGAAGTCTGTTCTTGCTACAGATAAAGAAATAAACATACTCTGCTTAGTTGTCCTGAACACTGGGATATTATATGATAAAGTATTAAATGATCTCAAGACCCAAACTTTGTTTTAACAGTAATACCAGAAATGTTAAAATAATATAATGCTAGCTGCAGTCAAGGTCAAAAAATTTTCTGCAATGCAAACTGGAAAAATATGAAACCAACAAAGAGCACAGTATTCCAAACAGCAGTATACTGAACACATGCTAACAAGCAAGTCAACATACAAGGCCCAATGTGAACATTAACTGTACAGTAGCAATAAAGTACTGAGCTCCAGTATGCTATGCAAACAATCACACAGTCATGGAATCTGGTCTACCATGGTACAGCAGTAAAAAAAATGATACAGCCTCACAACACAGTAAATAACTTAATGAATGAACATAATGAAAGGGTGACAACCACAGTTGAAAACAAAGTAAGTGATGTTGTCCCAGGCAGCCCACTGTGGCCATCACTCTGGCCAAGCACCTAGACACTGCATTTTAATTTTGCCTTTGCCAAAGAAAATAGTCCAACATAATCTAGAACATACATAGCAAGATGACACATTAAGCGCTACAAAACTAAGTGCTTTAGAAGAATGACATACATGTTGAAAGAACTCATGATCACAACACTGACTTTCCTTTTCCAGACTGAAAAATTCATTTTAAATGGATATATGCAATGAAGTCTGATTAAGCATCATATCATCTATAATATAAACTTTAGTGAAAAGGTATACTGTGTATCCATCAAACTGATCAGTATATAATTGGATGTAAATTATGAAAATGAAATAGAGGAATGTCACAGTTCTAGTTAGCAAACATGGCTAGGACCACAGTTACTACTTTCTAAAGACTTAAACCTTGCCTGTGATATAAACAGAACCTGCTGGAGAGATAGGTATGTATCCCACAGACTACCCAGTCTATGGAACAGGCTCCCCATCCATGTGAAGCAGAGTTCCTCCCTAATTCAATTCAAGTGCAACTTGGACAATTGGATAAGAAACCGGAAATTCATCCCTGGTTTGGCACCTATGTCTCTGATGCAAACAAGTAACCTGTAAATGGTTCATCTCCCAGGCCCATGCTTACACTTATTAAGTGTATCAGAATTTGTCAGAGATTTGGGATGCATGGCTACGCATAAAAAGGCCCTTGTGGTCGTTAGCCTAGTAAACACCTATGAACTTATAAATATTGTTTACCAAAATAAAATTAATTAAATTTTTTTCCAGTTTCCCACTTAGTTCAATTCAGACACAGGTACAACCTAAGCCTATAATAGCACTAACTCTCAGTTCAAAGCAGAGAAACTAATCCTGTTCGGTGTCAATCCATCACAGCACATAAACATTTCCTCCTTAAAATATACACAACTATAGTCAATTTGGAGGAAAAAGAAGTTATGTACTCACCATAACGTTCCATCTGAGTAGTTGTACTTCATTTGTCTTCATTCTATGGGTTATGGATCCATATTGGATCCAAGCCGGCAACTTTTACTAGCATCAGCTCCGAGCTCCAAACTCCTCCCCTTACCCATAATACACCTCCACTGCCTTCCATTCCCAGATCGAGTTTGCTGAACTTATACTGAGAACCCGACCTGAAAGATTTACCTGTGACCTATACTGCAGCCCGTAGGCTAATCATGCGCCAAGGTCCAGGGGAAGGAGGGAGGGACGGTTGAAGACAAAAGTACAATTACTCAGATGGAATGTTATGGTGAGTACATAACTTCTTTATCTGAAGTAGTTTACTTAATTTCGTCTTCAACCTGTGGGACAGAGTCCCCAGCTACTAAATTCCTGGGAAGCCCTCACGGAAGGATATTCCGGAGCACCGCAGAACCAAAAGATGCTCTCCTTCTGGAAGTCAAATCCAATTTGCAATGAAAAATAAATGTATGAGATGAGGACCAAGTAGCTGCAGAACAAATATCATCGAAAGACACTAGACCAAAAAGCTGCAGATGCAGCCACGGACCTAGTGAAATGAGCTTTTACCTGAACTGGAGGAGACATGCCTCTATGCAGGAAGAAATCCATCTAGCAATAGTGACCTTGGAGATTGTTTCCTTCTATAAACCCTTTTTGCAGAAACCTAACAACTGATCAGATTTACGGAAATTTGTTGTCCTGTGTAAATAGAATCGTAACTGTCTATGAACATCCAACGTGTGGAGGCTGTATTCCATTTTGTTTGTAAAATTAGGAAAAAACACAGGCAAATTGATAGCCTGATTGATACTGACTGGTGATGCCACCTTAGGAAGAAAGGATGGATTGGTTTGAAGGGAAACCCTGTCTTTGTGAAAAATCATGTACGGAATTTTGATGGACAAGGCTTGTAATTCTGAAACCCTTCTTGCAGACGTAATAGCCACCAAAAAAGCTGTTTTCCAAGATAAAAATTTCAGATCTGCAGTTGCGGCAGGCTCGAAAGGTGGCAACCAAAGCTTGAAGAACCATAGTAAGATCCCATGGGGGAACAGGATCTTTGACTGGGCAGGCATAACAAAAAGGTGCTTTGATAAAGGTTTTACATAGTCTGGAAGAGGCTAAGGAGGCAGAATTCTTGCCCACATGAAAATGAGAAATGGCAGTCAATTGAACTTTGACAGTAGAAGAACTAGCTCCGTGTTGGAAAATATCAGCTAGAAAATCAAGAATGGCAGAAATAGGAGCCATGAAAGGGACTAAGCTCCTTTGAGAGGCCTAGAAAAAAAAAAAAAACGTTTTCACTTGCTGCGATAAACCTTCCTGGTTGAAGACTTATGAGCAGCTACCAAAATAGATCTAACTGAGGAGGATAGTCCGAGAGTCCTATCAATCACAGGAACTGTCGCAGCCAAGCCATGAGCTTCAGGCTGCCCAGACATGGATGAGGCACCCCCGAAGGGTGTGAAATTAAATCCTGAATGGGATCTAGGATCCAAGGTGGAGCCAGAAGGTGAGACCAAAGGAAGGGAAACCATACCTGGCGAGGCAAGAATGGGGCAATGAGGATCACTTTGCGCCCCAGTCGATGAGCTTTCTGCAGAAACCTCGGAATGAAAGGTACTGGCGGGTAAGCATATAGAAGACCGGGAGGCCAAGCATGAACTAGAGCGTCTCTGGGGGACTCCCCTGGCAAGGGGTTCAGAGCGAAAAACTTGCTGCACTTCACGTTGTAAACAGATGCGAAGAGATCGCAGCAAGGTTGACCCCACTCGAAGATCTGTTCTGCTACTGACAGATTCAGAGACCACTCGTAAGGCATCAGAATGGTCTGACTTAGCCTGTCTGCTAGAATATTGGACCGTCCTGGAATGTGCATTGCGATGAGAAAGCAATTGGTGGAGATCCCCCATTCCCACACTCTCATGGTCTCGTGATAAAGGGGGTAAGATCTGGTCCCTCCCTGTTTGTTGATATACCAGACCACTGACATATTGTCTGTCTGAATAGCAATCTTCCCCAGAGGAAGAAAGGCATGAAGGGCCTGCAACACTAGGAGGACCGCCCTCATCTCCAAGACATTTATATGCAAGCTGGTCTCTATGGGGGACCACAGGCCTTGGACTGTCCTGCCTGAACAATGCCCCCCCACCCGAGTTGGGAGGCATCCGTGGTTACTGTGGTTTGGGCCGGGGCTGGAACAAAGGGTCGTCCCTCCAAAATGTCCAGACAGCTCATCCACAATATGAGGGACAACCGACAAACTCGACTGAGTTGAAAAGGATATGTCAATGGCAGGTCCAACAGGGACCACTGAACCGTTAAGAGTCCACTTTGGAATCCTCATGTGTAACAGAGCACACGGGAGGAGAATTATGGTCGCCACCATCGAGCCTAGGGCCCTCAACAGCAATTCCGCCATTGGAAGATGAGAATGGTAGATCAGGGAGACATGCATCTGCAGGTTTTGAATTCACTCCGAGGTCAGGAATATCTTGCACTAAAGATTATCTATCCTGGCACCAGTGTAGTCTATCACTTGTATAGGGTCTAAGAGAGATTTGGATGTGTTGGTTGTAATCTCCAAATTCAGGGCCAGTGTCGAGAAATAATCCCTGGTTTGGGAAAGTAGACGCCTGGTGGGAGCAGTGAGGAGCCAATCGTCCAGGTACAGATAGAACTGAATCCCCTGAAGCCTCAGGTGAGCAGCTACGACCGCCATCACTTTGGTAAACACCCTAGGAGCTGTGGTGAGACCAAAGGGTAGGGCTCGAAATTGGTAATGATTGACTCCTAGCCAGAAGCAGAGGAATTTAGGAACATCCTGGAGCTTCTGTGCATTTTTATGTGATAGTAAGCATTCTGGGGGTCTAACGAGCACATCCATTCGCTCTCTTGCAGGTACGGTATGATGGACTGTAACGTGACCATCCGGGACGTCTCTTTGGCAACTGACAAGTTCAGGGTAGAGTGGTCCAGAATGGGCCTTAAGTCCCCCGTTTTATTTGGCACGAAAAAGAACCTGGAGTAGAAGCCCGATCCAGACTGATGTGGGGGGACTGTTTCAATGGCTCGTTTTACTAGCAACTTGGAAATTTCCTGTGCTGCTGCCTCCCTTTGCGTGGGTGGTATGTCTGGGAGGTGTCTGGGAGATGTGAGGGAACCCACGAAGGGGATAGAGTATCCTGTGGATATGATTTGAAGCACCCAGTGGTCCATAGTTATGGACTCCCAAGCTGCTGGGTGCAAGGACAATCGTCCTCAGCCTGCCTCCAGAGTAGAGCAGTCAAGCAACCCCTCAGGGTTGCTGCCCGGGTCTGTCCATGAAAGTTTTGAGACCCAGATTTCCGCAGAACCCCTCTTCCTCTGGGCCGGCATCCATTCTGTCCCCCTCTGCCTCTGGGTGAAGAAGAGCCCTGAGTGTCCTGGGAATACTGTGACTTCCAGAACCACATCTTCTTTTGCCCTCTCTGGTTCCAAGAAAAGGACCTTTGAGGGTTAGAGAAGCGGATCCCGATGGCAGACGGCGTCTTCCGGTCCTTCTATTTCTGGACTAATGTCTCCTTGATGGTCTTACCGAAGAGTGTCGAGCCGTCATAAGGGGCATTGGCAAATGATGCCTTGAAGGGTTTGGAAAATGGACAACCTGAGCCAGGCATTATGCCTCATGGACACGCCAGACCCAGCTGCCATAGCCGCTCCTTGCGTTGCATGGGAGAGGAGTCGCATGGACGTGTTAGACACTGCTTTTAAAGTGGCCATTCTTGCGGAGAACGAGGCCTTGTCCTCCGCGACATGGACTTGAGGGGAGACTTCTCCAGCTCCTTTACTAGGTCATGCTGGAGTCTAGTGACGTGCCAAATAATTCAGTGCCCTGATCGAAAAGGTAGCTGAAGTGTACACCTGCTTTCCTAGGCTTTCCATCATCCGTGACACTCGGTCAAGAGATTGGACTGAGGAACTCTCCTGGGCATGTTCCTTCTTAGTGGCTGCTGTTACCACCAATGCGTCCATGAGGAAGCCCTTATTCCAATATGGCCTATCAATGGGGGGAGGGGCTGAGGATTTTATCAGGTCGTTTTGGGATAGGCTCTATGGTGTCCAGTTCCTTCCATGCCCGCAAGGTGACCAAATCCACCAAAGGATCCGAGGGAGGGGGCACCCAGGAAGTAGATAAGCCCATGTTGAAAACCTCCAGGAACACAGACTCATCAGAAGAAGGTTTGGGGGTAGACCAACCTCCCTGCTGGCACAGGATCTCCATGATGTCGCCAAAGGAGACATCTAGAAACTTTGCAAAAACAAACAAACTCTCAAAAAAACAAATAAATGAAAAGATAGCAGATACTTCCCTTAAAACAGAAATTTATTAAACTTTAAAAATGGTAAAGCGCTTTTCATCTACTAAACAGCAGACTTCATCAGACCACCATTTAATACAGAAAATCCTTTAAATACTAGGATACACCAACAGTTACCGCCCCCAATCACAACTTCAAAAGGAAATTATGTAAGCATACTGTCAGTACAGAAAATTGTTAAACCTACATTATGCTAAAATATGTAATTTTTGACATATACATATAAAAATGAATGGATATAAAACCTATGCTTATGAAAAAGTGAAGTTAAATATTAATTATTAGTTCATCTACTCAAAGCTTTTAACCTTAAAAGACTGTTAATGGCACATTGTTCATTAAGACCAGGTTTATAATACGATTGTAATAATAATTGCCATCTTAATTCAGCTTTTTCTAAAAATAAACTCCAGGGTCCACCCCTTGGTTGCTCATAAATCTGTTGAATGGCACAAAATTCAAAATTATCAACACATGCCTGTAAATGTTTCGCTAAAGCATTAGCTAAATTCCCCCTCCTTATGGCATACATATGTTCATAAACTCTTTCTTTTAGCGTTCTTGTGGTTTTTCCTATATATAAGTAGAACATTTTTTACAGTTAGCTACGTATACCACCTCTTTGGATTTGCAATTCAATTTCTGATGAATATAATACTTTTTACCATTAATTTCAACCTGTTCACCTTGATACATGTACTTACAAAAAGTACACATGCCACATTTTTTCATAACCCCACCTTCATCGTTCAATGAGATTTTTGATATTCCCACCCTTCCTTGCAATCATTTTAATACCATTCTGAAATTTATTGTTAACTGATTCCTCATCCAAAAGTCTCCAATTTTTAAAAATTATTGATTCAATTTCATAAAAATGCACATTAAATGTAATTATAAAGGCATTAACAATCAATTCTAGTGTTTTGATTTAGCCCTGTGCATTTCCACCAATAATCCATCTCTGTTAAGAATAGGTACAAAATAAGAAAACACTGTAAAGTGCCAAAACTGTAGGAGAAACAGTCCGAGGCGATGTCAAAGGCTTTATTCAATACTCCACAAAAAACTCAGTATAGCACATAACATGAACGCCATTAACCAAACTGCGTTTTCGTCTCAACAAAGTGACTTCATCAGATAACCAGTAAATCCATCATTAAACTTTTAAATACTCATTAAATACAAAACAACCAATCACATACATTCCTCCATTAAACAATTACTTAAAAATTTTATTCAAGATTAAACAATCTAAAAATATGAAACTGTAGGCTTACCTGAACACCTAAAATTAATGTTGTAAAACCTTATAAAAAATAATTATTTAAATAGTTTATTATTACTAAAACTTAACTAGTTTAAAATAAGAATAGTTAGAAATAAGCATAGCCTGCCATCTGCTGGACAAAATATTTATTGCAAATCAGTTTTTATATTTTATCTGATCTCAATTTTAAAAGTGGCACAATGGAAATATAATCATTAAGCCCCGGTGGGGTACCTGCATCAAGGGTAACTTACCACCATAGTTCTCTATATTCTAACCTCTCTTCCCATAAACCAACCCTTACATCTTTCTTAACTTGTTCCAATACCACAAAATAAAATTTAGCATTGGGGCAGAGGTTAGTATGTTTATACAGAGCATTAGATTCTTTTC
Source organism: Protopterus annectens (assembly GCF_019279795.1). Classification (NCBI taxonomy): domain Eukaryota; kingdom Metazoa; phylum Chordata; order Ceratodontiformes; family Protopteridae; genus Protopterus; species Protopterus annectens. The sequence goes on along the minus strand of NC_056747.1, from coordinate 380,391,148 downwards.
TGGTTGAAATCTCATACTTGTGTTCGTAAATCCTTCTTTTTAACAACCTTTCTGATTTCAAAAACTGGTGCAGGACAAAAATAGATGGCACAACTCGAACTGAGGAGATACGTTTATTATAAAACACACTTAATGCTCTAGACAAAGTATAGGTTAAGCGCTTTCATCTGCCTTAATACAGACTTCTTCAGAACCATATTAACAAAGAAATTAATGGTTTATATCCTTAATTTAGGCGCCAAAAATACTCTCAATCACATTTAAAGACATACTCCATTAAAAACTCTATGTACATATAATTCAAACTAATATATTATATATACATGTTAAATATAAATTTAATGACATATAACCATTAACATTTTAAAAATTATATTTAAGAACCATATCCATGAGTGCAACACATACAATTTTGTCATTGTGGGGTAAAATGTAATCCTGAAACACCATTTCTTCAAACATTTCCATCCCATTAGTGTGCGGAATACTAGAAAATAAATCAATAATATCTATGGTAATAAACAGTAAATCATCACAATAAATCAAAAAATCAATTTTAATGGAGAATTTTATAAACAGGTTCAAGGAGTTGCAATGGGAGCGGCTTGTGCCCCTACATATACCAACCTTGTTTTGGCTAATTGGGAAGAACAAAATATTCTTAATTCCAAATATAGGACTTGTTGGAAGCTGTATCTAAGGTTTTTGGACGATATAGTTATTTTTTTGGACAGGGGGCAATGAGAAGTTGGAGGAATTCAAAACTTATTTGGGTGAAACCACCGATTTTTTGAAATTTACTTTTAATGTTTCTAAGGAATGCTTCAGTTTTTGGATGTAGAAGTTTATAAGTCAAATGGAAGGTTTGAAACCAAAATATATAGAAAACCCACGTTTTGCAACTCCTTTTTACACTATGAGAGTGCACATCCACATTTTTGTAAAAAAAACATTGTGAAAGGTCAATTTGTAAGGGGAAATCGTATGACCACCCTAGATTCTGATTTTTGGACTGAATGTAATTTATTAGAAAAAATGTTTTTGGAGAGGGGTTATCCCCAGGAATTTATTTATAAAATGAAAGAAGAAGTTATCGAGGGGAGAAAATCTAGATTTAAACCTATCTGTGGAAATAACACACAGGTTAATTTTGATATAGCATCAGTAGTTGAACTTGAACCCCCCCCCCCCCGATTATAGGCAAGCCCTGGTGTTGGAATATAATGCTTTTAACAACAATATTACTAAAAAAATAGTTCAAAAGGAATGGAATCGATTTACAGGGTTGACTGATTTGGACAAAATAAATGGACTTCCTTGTAAGATAGTATATAAGAATTCAGAGACTTTCAAAAATCTATAGGGCCTCTGGGAAGCCCAATAGGTCAAGAAAAGGGACATATAAATGTGGGCACTGCCCACGGTGTGTTAATATCATTAACACTGATAGAATTTATTTAGAAAGTAGACATAGATGGATAGAAAGTGGAGATTTTAACTGAGAGACCAAGGGGATAGTCTATTTAGGGGAATGTTCAGAATGCAATTCCTTTTATGTTGGTAAATCAGAAAGGTTGTTAAAAAGAAGGATTTACGAACACAAATATGAGATTTCAACCAGAAAAGAATCTAATGCTCTGTATAAACATACTAACCTCTGCCCCAATGCTAAATTTTATTTTATGGTATTGGAACAAGTTAAGAAAGATGTAAGGGGTGGTTTATAGGAAGAGAGGTTAGAATATAGAGAACTATGGTGGCAAGTTACCCTTGATGCAGGTACCCCACCGGGGCTTAATGATTATATTTCCATTGTGCCACTTTTAAAATTGAGATCAGTGAAAATATAAAAACTGATTTGCAATAAATATTTTGTCCAGCAGATGGCAGGCTATGCTTATTTCTAACTATTCCTATTTTAAACTAGTTAAGTTTTAGTAATAATAATAAACTATTTAAATTATTTTTTATAAGGTTTTACAACATTAATTTTAGGTGTTCAGGTAAACCTACATTTTCATATTTTTAGATTGTTTAATCTTGAATAAAATTTTGTCAACTTATAACAGTATTTATTATGTATTTTAATGAATGAAAAGTTTAGGTACTGTTTTTTTAAGTAATTGTTTAATGGAGGAATGTATGTGATTGGTTGTTTTGTATTTAATGAGTATTTAAAAGTTTAATGATGGATTTACTGGTTATCTGATGAAGTCACTTTGTTGAGACGAAAACGCAGTTTGGTTAATGGCGTTCATGTTATGTGCCATACTGAGTTTTTTGTGGAGTACTGAATAACGCCTTTGACATCGCCTCGGACTGTTTCTCCTACAGTTTTGTCACTTTACAGTGTTTTCTTGGTTTGTTTTGGTGTGCCATTTCTTCTTTTTTCATAGGTACAAAATAACCATTTTCTCTTTTTTGTTTTACTTCGAGAAACAATTCATTCAGCAAGTCCTCTGGGTAGCCCCTACTCAAAAACATATTTATAAGATTCTTACACTCATCAAGAAATTCATTATGTAAACTAACCATCCTTGCGGCACGCACCAATTCGCCTTTTATAACCGCTCTTTTGTTAATAACAGGATGGGAGCTTGTATAATGAAGAAAGCTATTCGAATTGGTGGGTTTTCTGTGAATTTTTGCTACAAACCTCTTGTTGACCTTGTCCTTTCTCAGATTCACATCCAAGTAATTACTCTCCTGTCCATCAACATTGTACGTAAACCTCAAAAGTTGAGTTGTATTATTAATATATTCCATAAAATAATCCACATGCTGCTGCTCACCCCTCCATAAAATAAAAATATCATCCAAATATCACAAATATAGGACAATATACTGTTCATATGCAATATTAAATATGTGCTTCTGTTCCCATTGGGCCATTACCAAGTTGGAAAAAATGGTCCCACAGGGTGAACCCATAGCAACTGCTATCTCTTGTAAATAATAATGATTGTTGAACATAATATAATTGTTGGTCAAAACCACTTCAAATAAATCAACATATAATTTAATGTCCATTTGTGGTACTCCTTGTTCAAACAGAAACTCTTCTATCATATTTACGCCTTCCTGCTGAGGAATCACAGAGAAAAGATCTTTTACATCTATCGTTAAAAATAGAACATCCTCTGCATATTCAACTGCATTAATAAGGCTGAGAAAATGCCAAGAATCTGTACAGATTTGCTTTTGACCAACCAAGTAACCTTTCAATTTACAATCTAAAAGTTTGGCACATGCATAAGTTATGGAGTTGCACCCGTCCACTATTGGTCTTAGTGGTGGATTATTTAAATCTTTATGTATCTTAGGGGAGCCAAAAATACAAGGAATGGTAGGTGCAATAATGTGTAAATAATTATAGGTGTCGATGTCTATTCTATTTTCAAGAAACAACTCATTAAGAAATACTTCAATCTTCTTATATACTACATTAAATGCATTTCTGCTAATTTCTTCATATGTGGCTGTGTTAAGTATCTGCGTTATTTTATCATTATAATCAAAAACATCTATTACCACCAGTGCGCCCCCTTATCCGGCTTCATGATTCTAATATTCTGTTGCATTAAATATACAAGTAATTCCCTTTCATTAGAACTCAAATTGTCCTTCAAAGGGACATGCTTATGGCTTATCAGATGTCTAATATCAATTTCACAAGCCTTCTCATACAGAATTAAAGCCGAATGTAACGGTGGATTAAAAGTGCTGGTGATATGCAATTGCATATCAGAATGGTTGTGATTTTCAACAAACATAATTCTAAAATTCAGTTTCCTACGAAATAGGAGACATCCTCGGGAGGTGACCTTGGGGAACCCTCTCCATCATCTAAGTCCGTGTCCTCGGTGAGGGACTCGGGGGAGTTCAAGTGCCTCCTCTTGCACATGTGCTTGTGAGGCACATCTCTGGTGGGGCTCTCCGGGAGGCACTCGCAAGCCATTTGTTCCTCAAGGAGAACTGTCTGGGGCTCTTCGAGCATGGGCTGTCCCTCTGGTAAGAGGATGGGGACCGTAGACAGAGCCGAGGGGGTGGTCAGGGTCTCGATCCGATGGAGAGCACCCTTTCTACCACATCGAATGCCGAAGGACAGTGAACCTCCTGAGAAACCAATAAGGAGGTTAGTCTCCCCGAGTCAAACACGAGAATCGGAGCCAGGCCTGAGGCAGACGGAGCTCCAAGGGAAAGAACCTGACCCGACAAAGTTGGAGCCGACGAAAAGTGTCCCACTCACTCAGATCAGACATCCAAGTTCCAGCTCAGAGAGCAGTTTGAATCTGAACTGGTCGGATCCAAAACGCTCCAGGCAGCTGTCGGTGTCGAGGAAGCAGGTACCATTGGTGCCGACCCCCTGACCAAAGCCAACCTCGGATTCGAGTACTCTGAAGCCAAAGTTCGGATCGAAGAAGCAGAAATGGGTTGAAAGAAAGGAAGCAAGCTCCCCCCTCCAGAGGGAGAGGGGGCTGGCAAGACCCCCATATGAATTTGTGTATGTATGGATAAAGCGCCTCATCATCTTATCCAAATCCATATCCGAGAAGGAGCGGGTTGACCGTGATGAGGCCACGGACTCCGACCTGGCAGGTTGGAGCACAGAGGTCCTGAGAGGCTGGACGTGTCTCCTCCAGCTCCTTGGATAACCTTGGAGATCGGAACCGAGGGGAGTCACGGGTCTGTGCTGACTTACTTGGAGAAGCAAGGGCCTGGGACCGCTTCCTCTTTTCCCTCGTCTTTGACTCTCTCTCCCTTTTTCTACCTCTCTTCTGCTCCACTATCACAGGCTTTGGTACAGGAGTTCAAGTCCCAGCCTCGGAGGGAGGAGAAGCCAGAGGAAGAGAGGAGGGAGAGGCGGCCACAGCAGCCGCTGTGACCGAAGACAAGGAAAGAGAGTCAAGAAGGAAGACCACCTTTGAGGGCCAACTTGTCCTTCCTATCCTTTAGGGCGCAGGGGTTGAAACCCGCAAAAATATTACAATACACACTCTGTGTGTCTTATGCTTGGGTGTGGTCCACCCGAGTGTGGCCATCCGCTGGGGATAGCTTATGGCCACACACAGCGCTTGAACACAAGCTTTTCAGCCATTGGAATAACAGAAAGATAGCCATAGAACAAAAAACAGGCAGATCTTTCTAAATAATAAACACACACACACACCCACTCACCACACTTGCTACAGAGAACACTGTGGGGGGGGGGGGGGAGCTACTACCTACAACACTGAACTAACCACTCTACCTGAAAAAAATCACTACACTCAACGCACCAAGTGAGGGGAGGAGAAAGGGGACCTATACTAACACTAATTTGAAGAAATACAGAAAATTTAACAACTCACAGAAAGTTTTAAAACCCACTGCTACTTGGAGCTCAGAAGACACTATGTGAAGCAAATCACGGCAAACGAGATCTGGGAATGGAAGGCAGTGGAAGTGTATTATGGGTAAGGGGAGGAGTTTGGAGCTCGGAGCTGATGTTAGCAGGAGTTGCCGGCTCGAATCCGATGCAGATCCGTAACCCACAGGTTGAAAACCAAATGAAGTAAACTACTTCAAATCACCAATTCACCTACAGCACAGCTTTGGGATTTAGAAGGGAACAGCAGCACCTAGCAAAAACCCTCATGGCCACAAGTGGCAAAGAAAAAACTCATAGCTGGCTATTCTTAACCTGAAACGTTTGAAATTCTTAAGCAAATACAATGTAAAGAGTTTAATATCAACCAAATGTTGTTTATTTAAGGATTTTTTTGTCAAGTATGTTGTTCTTCCCATCATGGTACAAAAGAACAACATTCTCTGGAAGTTGAATCAGTTTGTAAACATAATGTAAAAGTAGTGGTCCCTTATGTTATTTCTCCCTATTTCCAACATTCATATCTTTCCCTTTCACACATTTTTAAGAACCAATCAGATTGTCCAGTTAAGGACACCCCTATAGTCAATACACAAACTTCACTATGTTTTTTGTCACATTTCCTGAATAGCTGGCTTTGAGAGCTGCTTGCCTTAACCAACCGCCATTATTTTAAGTGTCTATGTTCACTGCCATGCTTGTCCACAACTTCTGAAATGTCCAAAGTTAGGCACTTTACAAATTAACAGATTAATATTAATTCATATAACTAAACCATTATTTTTCCCATTTTAAGCATTTCAGAAAGTGAACATTTCTTCACACAGGCTTTCTCAATGCTGTAGCCATTGCAAAAAACCTGCACTCATTATATCTGCATTTAGGTATAGCCACGTTATTCGCAGATAACCACTGCACAACTTCAAGCCTTAGGACTATGTATACCACCACCCTTGCAGAAAGATATCTCCACTTTTGTTCATTTCGAAAGCATAGAGCATTTGGACCCCATTACATCCTTCTCAAAAGATTTAGATACTTCGAGAGAAAAACAAACAGTACTTTTTATCTTTGTGCTTTTTCTGCCTTCCTGCCTGTAGACTACTAGCCCTCCTCTCTCCTTCACTCATTCATCGTCATCATCTGTATCACTGCACCCCCAAGTAACCAAGGACAAGGCTCCTAGTCTAAATATGATTTTTAATTCTTATGTATTTTTTGCAGCTCCAAGTTAATTCTGTATTAACTGCATGTGTTAACTGCATATGAGTATACCTCATGAATCAATCAAGGAGTAATGGTTTAACTATGCATATCTGCATATTGTTTGCAAGTCAGTTTTATATCTATGTAACTGTCTTGCTGTTGCCATGAGTCCTAAGAAGCAGTTAAAAAAAAAAAGTCCTGTACCTATCCACTCACCCAGTTAAAAAAAAAAAAAAAGAAGTTATGTACTTACCATAATGTTCCATGTGAGTTGTTCATCTCACCTTCATTCTTTACTGAGTTCGGAGCTGATCCTTCAGCTCTGATACGGCCAATTGCAAAGCTCAAGGTCTTCAAATAGCTCGAGGCCAAGTCCCTATCCCACGATGCACCTGGAATCACCTCAGATCTTGTTTGCTGTGTATAATACCATATATGTTATTCTTTCACTCCCAAGAGAAAGATATAGAAAGATTGAGCAACCAGGATGGATCCAGCATCTCGGTCATCTAACAGCCCAGGAGGGGGTAGGAGGGAGGGACATAAGAATGAAGGTGAGATGAACAACTCACATGGAACGTTATGGTAAGTACAGAACTTCTTTATGTGAAGTTGTTGAATCTCACCATTCATTCTTTACTGATGGGTAGCGTCCCAAGCACCATCAACCTCGGGTGGCTCACGGGAGTATATTTCTCAGGACCGTGGATCCAAAGGAGGCTCTGTCCCTGGAGGCCTTGTCAAATTTGTAATGAGTGATAAAGGTATGAGGTTTTGACCAAGTGGTTGCTGCGCAAATGTTGTCAATAGGAAGTCTGGCAGAAAAGGCAGAGGATGTAGAAACAGCTCTGGTTGAGTGAGCCTTAATTTTATGCTGTAAAGGCAGGTTAGCAGCTGAATAAGCAAAGGTAATACAATCAGATAACCATTTAGAAAGAGTTGTTTTAGCCACTGATCTACCTTTCCTGGAGTCTGAAAATTAAACAAACAGCTGGTCCGATTTCCTGAAATATTTTGTTCTATCCAAATAAAATCTGAGCTCTCTGTGAACATCAAGTTTGTGCAGCATGCACTCTAAATTGTTCAAATGGTTGGGAAAGAACAATGGCAAATCAATAATTTGGTTGAGATTGGTTTCAGTGCAAACTTTGGGTAAGAAAGACTGGTTTGTTCGAAGTGAGACTCTGTCAGGATGGAAAATCAAATAAGGAGTCTTGATGGATAAGGCCTGAAGCTCTGACACACTGCAGGCAGAAGTAATAGCTACTAAGAAGATAGTTTTCCATGACAAAAATTTGAGGTCACATGAGGAAGCTGGTTCAAATGACGGAAGAATTATGCGGGAAAGCATAACATTTAGATTCCATGGAGAATAGGGAGATTTCACAGCTGGTCTAATATGAAAAGTCCCTTTGAGAAAGGCTTTGGATAACTTGTGTGACATAATATTCAATCCTTCGAATCCAAGTTAGATATAGCAGCCAGCTGAACCTGAATTGTTGCTGCTGCAGCTCCTTTGTTGAATATCATGGTCAAGAACTCTAGAATGGAGGCCATAGGGGCTTGGTAAGGATCAATACTGTTTTTAGCAGCCCATACAGAAAATGTTTTCCATTTGCTAAGATATAGCTTACTTGTAGAAGATTTATAAGAGTATAAGAGGATTTGTTTCGTCTCACTGGAGAGGTTATGGAACCTGGCTATGATGGGAATTGGAGCAGCCAAGCTGTCAGCTTCAGGGACTGCAGAGAGGGATGAAGTTCCCCCGACGAGTGCGTCAGAAGGTCTGGAACTGGGTCCATAATCCAAGGGTCCTCCAAAAGATGAAGTCGAAGGAAGGGGAACCAAATCTGATGAGGCCAATGAGGGGGTATGAGAATGATGGTCCTTCCCAGGGTTTTTGCTTTCTGTAGAACCTTAGGTATCAACGGGATTGCCTGAAATGCATAGATGAGACCCGGAGGCCAATCGTGTACGAGTGCGTCCCTTGGGGCTTCTCCCGGAGGAGGAATTAGGGCAAAGTAGCTTCTGCATTTCGTGTTCATGTGATTGACGAAAAGGTCGCAGCAAGGCTGGCCCCACCTGCAGAAAATCCTGTCTGCTCTTTCTTGAGGGTCCACTCGTGGGGCAACAAGATTGCCCTGCTCAGCTTTGTCTGCTATCACGTTGGATTTTCCCGGGATGTGCGTTGCCAACAGAAAGCACTGGGGGTAACATCCCACTGCCATACTCTGAGAGCCTCTCGACAAAGGGAGTAAGACATGATTCCTCCTTGTTTGTTCAAATACCAGACCACTGACATGTTGTCCGTCTGAATCGCAATCGTACCCAGAGGAAGAGAGTCGTGAAAGTACTGCAACGCCAAAAGTACTGCTCTCATCTCCAGGACATTGATATGCAGATGTGTCTCTTGATTGGTCAATGTGCCTTGGGCTGTCTTTCCCTGAAAATGCCCCCCCCTCCACCCTATCAGGGATGCGCCCATAGTCACTGTGACCGCTGAAGGGAGTAGCACAAATGGGCAACCTACTGTGACATGAAGTGAGGTCAACCACTACTGAAGATCCTTTTTGCAGGAATATGTGATCATTATCATGTGAGACATGGGAAGCTCTTAGTAAGACCATTGAGTGAACAACAGCCATTGTAGTATCTGCATGTGCATACGAGCTAGTGGAATGGCTAAAATTTCTGCTGCCATCATGTCTAACAATTTCAGAACTTCTGATGCTGGTGCTCTGTCTTTTGATATCAGAACGCTGACATACTGATGAAGAAAGACTCTTCTCACTGGAAGCCTTAGTATGATGGTGGTGGTGTCCAACTCTGCCCCAATAAAAACGATATGCTGCGATGGTGGCAAGGCAGATTTTTCTGAGTTGATTATAATGTCCGGTTGATTGCAGAGTGGACTCCCTGGCCTGAATGAGTTGATGCCTGGTGGTGGCGGTAAGGAGCCAATCATCTAGGTACGGAAACACCTGGAATCCTAGACACCTCAGGTGAGCCGTGACCACTGCCATGCATTTGGTGAACACTCTGGGAGCTGTAGTGAAACCAAAGGGCAGGGCTCAAAACTGGTAATGACTGGCCCCCAGACGGAAGCGCAAATGATCCCTGGATGGCGTCGCCATTTTTATGTGGTAGTACGCATCCCTGAGATCTATCGAGCACATCCAATTGTCCTACCCTAAGAAGGGAAGAACAGACTGAAGTGTGACCATCCGGAACTTCTCTTTCTTTACATATGTATTCAGTCTGCTGAGGTCCAATATGGGTCTCCCAGTCCCCGTTCTTTTTTTGGAACCAAAAAGACTCTTGTGTAAGCTCCGGATCCTGTCTGGTCTGCAGGGACTGGTCAGATTAGTCTTTTTATAAGCAATGTTTGGTCCTCTATTGTTGCTTGTTCCCTGTAACCAAGTGTAACGTCTGGGATTTTTCTTATGGGTGGAGGGGGTGTGGCAAATGGGATGAAGTATCCTCTGGAAATAATGCTTTGTACCCAGCTGTCTTTTGTTATTTTGAGCCAGGAGTCTGGATACAAAGATAAGCAACCCCCGACTGCCTCCAGAGTAGGACAGTCGGGCCTCCTTTCAGGAGGGCTGGTAGGGCTTCCCACAGAAGTGATCTCTGTCGCCCTGGTGTTGCGGACCCCCTCTGCCACAAGGGTGGCGTCTTCCATTACTGCCCCCTCTTCTGCCTCTGTTGGGGGGTTCGCCATGTGTGTCCTGAATAGGGTTGCCACCTTTTTTAAATGCCCAAAGTGGGACATTTTTGGTACAAATGTCAGATTTTGCAGGGTGAAATATACCCATGGCCAGTACAAAGGACAGAACTTCACTTTTTTGCCTAAATAAAAGCTTATTCTTGTAGCATGTTAGTTGCTTATTCTGTTTCTTATAACATTTAGGTGTTTCAGATACAGAATTACTGTTTTATGCAACTATTACATAAAATATAGGAAATAAAGTTGTCCTAAAACCTCAGGACATTTGCCATTTTTACAATTTTTTTCCAGGACACAACTGCCCAAAGAGGAACTGTCCCTCACAAAGTGGGACAGGTGGTAACCCTAGTCCTGAAAGGCTCCTTGGGCTTTTCGGAACCACATTTTCCTCCCCTTTGACCCTTGGGGTAGGGTCGGGTAGGGGTGGAAAAACGGACTCCCGAGAGCAGACAGAGTCTTTCTGTCCTGATCACACCTGGTTAAGGTTTCCCTCACTTTAGGCCCGAAAAGGGACAAGCCATCAAAGGGGGTATTCAAAAAGGAAGACTTGAAGGGCTCTGCAAAGAACACAAACGCATTTAGGAGTGTCTCCTAAGAGCAACTCCTGTACCCGCTGCCCTACTCATTCCATCGGCTGCATATGAGATGAGGCACATGGATGAGTTTACTATAGAACTGCGGGTAGCAAGCTGGGCAGCATCTTTGTCGACCGCTCCTGCAGCTACTGAACCCTGAAGAGCATCTCCTAGCTCCTTAAGGAAATCTCTTTGTAACCTGCTAAAATGGGTTAAATAGTTGAGCGAGCGAAGAGTAAAGGTCGCTTAACTAAACATGCGCTTCCCGTACCCATCCATGATCCTGGAGTCTCTGTTAGGAGGATGGATAGATGAGGAAGTTTCAGACATTTCCTTTTTGGTGGCTGCCGCTACCACCATGGCATCAACTGGAACACCTTTTGTTAAAAATGACTTGTCAAGGGGGACAGAAATCAACTTATTAGACCTCCTAGGGACAGGCTACATAGTATCCGGAGACTCCCACGCCCTTCGAGAGACCAGCTGCATCAGCTCATCAAAGGGCGGAGACACCCAAGAGGTGGAAGGCTGAGACTGAAAGCCTTCAGAAGTACTGACTCATCCTCAGTTGGGCTTTTGGACTGCCAGTCACCCCTCTGCCTAAGGATTTCAAGTATCTCAGCAAATGAGATATCTTCAGAGGGGGACCGTGGGGACACTACTGACTCAACTAAGTCAGTATCCGATGTTAGAGACTTCTGAGGGGAGTCTAGAGGTTTCCTCTTACACAACCTTTTCCTGGAAGCCTCATCAGTGGGAGCTTCTGGTGAGGTCTCAGAAGAGCAAGGGCCACCCAATGGGGCTTCCTGAAGCTCCGGGTCTCACGCTTGGTCAGGCTGTGTGATGCAGAAGCAGACACAGGCACTTTTGGGAAGAAGGAAGCCAGACGTGAGGTTAAGGATGTCTTAGGAGACATGACTCTCCTCATGGCATCGAAAACACCTCTGCTCCGATGCGAGGGAACCGACGGATCCGAAGACACCGTCGATACCCCTGACACCGGGACAGTGGGCTCCAAACCAGAGGTAGGAGCTGAGCTCATCCGAGCCGAAGCCCCGAGAGGCAGAGTCAGAACCGACAAGTCGGTCCGACTATCCTCCCTGGACCCAACCAGAGAGTGTCGGCTCCTAGAGTCCTCGATCGGCACGGAGGACATCAGAGTGCAGGGAGCCGAAGAAGCTGAAGCAGGTGTCAGCTCTGAGGGTTCCACTATCAAAAGGTCAGACTCCTCTGGCTCCGAAGGACCAGCATGGCTCAGAGGAGGAATAGATTAGGCTAGTGTTACGGTCTTCGGCTCCGAAGCCAACTGGTCGAAGCTGATAACATTTTTGACAAGGCCGGTGCCGATAACAGCCTCTGTACCACACGATCCACATCCAGATCTGAAAGGCTGATAGAGGACCAAGAAGAGCACACCGAAGGTTCTACCGACTGCAGTAATGGACTCTTAGAGGAGCTTCGGACCGGCTCCGAAAAGTAAAGACTGTCGGTTCCGATGGCAGTGGAGCCGAAGTCGAAGATTTCTTAGATTTTTTTGAGTCCGAAGTCTTGGAAGACTTTGAGGACTTGCTGGATCCATCATGGTCACTCAAAGCTTCTTGAAATGACTGTTTCAACAACCCTGTCAGTTTACTTTTACTTTCCTGCAAGACCCTTGAGGAAAAAGAATGGCAAATTGCACAGCTATCCTGCAAATGCAGGGCTCCTAGACAGTATATGCAATTTAAGTGGCTGTCTGTAACAGACATCGTTTGGCCACACTTGGGGCACTTAAAACCAGACTTTGGATGTTTGTCTTGGTCAGCCATAATAATCCAAGAAAAATTACTGTCACCACAGAAAAACTGAACAGTAATTATTCACACAAGCCTTAAAAAGCAGGCTAAGTCACACACACAAGAGTACACAAATACAAACTAACAGAAAAAGTCTGTCTAAAGCACACAAGAAGCTCAAAGCAGACTATGCAATAAAAGAAGATAGCTGCTAAGAGACACAACAAGCCTTATCTATTCTATAACAAGTTTCAACAGTAATCAAACTACTAAGCCTCATCTAAAAACTTCTACGGCTAAACACACAGCAATAACTATGACTATCTAAAAAAACTTGTGACAAAAGGTCGCTGAATAAAGCACACTAATATATAAAAAGAGAATATTTTAAACTAGACCAAACTAAGAGGCCAACTAGAAATTTTTAAAACACACTAATGGGAAGGGATATAAGTCGGTAAACACACACCAAAAGCTATAAGAGCTTTCTAAAACTCTATAGAGTACTTTAAACTATCTAACTAACAAATATTTTCTAAAGTAAAAATGAAAAAAAAGCAGTTGTACTGGCCCGAGATAAAGCAGAACATCTGATCTGTTGCAGAGGCAAACTAGATCTGAGGTAATTCCAGGTGCATCATGGGATAGGGACTTGGCCTCGAGTTTTTTTTGAAGACCTCGAGCTTTGCAGTTGGCCATATCAGAGCCGAGGGATCAGCTCTGAACTCATCAGTAAAGAATGAGCGTTGAGATTCAACAACTTCACATCAATAGTCTCCATAAGAAACTTGTTTTAATGAACCCCCTCTCTTTAGATAGCAACTGTAAGGCCATAGTTGTCCAGTCCGCCAAACAGGATGGTTAGTTTTTTTCCTGGCAATTTGATTCCCCATGACAGCCTGACATCTTTGAGGTCACAGACTGCAGCTGATCAATGTTGTTTCTGTGCTGTGCACAGACCTGAGAAGATAGATGTCTCAAACTGACTACTACATGCTGTGTCTTCTGCCTCCACTAGAAGCCAGTCATGCAGCAGGCCGAGCTTCTTTCCACCCTTCAGGGTGGGTGAATTGGCATTAGTTGCTCCGTGATACCTTCCCTTGCTAGCTCCTTCAGCGATACCTTCCCTTGCTAGCTCCTTCAACAACAAAGTTGCTGATACCATTAGGTTGCAGTCAGCACTATATATCCCTCTATTATGGAGCTGGATATGGCAGACAGTACCTCACAACTGACCAACACTAGTGTTAAAAAGATGTTCACATAGGAAGGGAAATATAAACAGCTCTTACTATTTTCCTGTCCAGCTGGTTTCCGCTGCTGAATGTCGTGGTCAGGGTTGAAGCACAAGGTTCACTGTACCATGGCACCTCCCCTTTCTCTGTTGTGCTTCCAACTGACAGAGTGTATATGCTGTTTGTGTATCCATCACAGTTGCAGTTGTCATAATGGTACCCACCATTGCCAGATGCCCACACAAAAATAGATCCCAGACCACCTCTACCCTAGAGAAAAGGAGAAAACAATCAGGAAAAAAATCTTCCATTACAGATTTCATTTAATTTTAATGTTTAAAAAAGCAAAAATAAACTGCATTAATAACAAACATAGTATCTAACAATGTGCTAAAGACATTGCAAGTTTTTCATAAACAAACCATTAACAATTTAAAAATACTACTGACACTTCAAGAGCATTCTAAAACACATTTCATACATATTATTTTTACATATTTGAGGTCAACATTTCAACTCATTTATTAACAGGAAAACTGCATAGCTAGCTGTTTGTTTCTATACTATCTCCTTACTTCACATAATTCTATGTAGCGACATTATTACCACTACTTGTACAGTATGACCTCATGTAGAAAGAAAGCTCCAAGAAGGGTCGCATATTCAGCAGCAAAATACATTTTTTTTTTTTTTTTACAATACAACGTGAAAATAAAGCATGGTTAATGCAGCTTTATAATGCAATTTATTAACTTTCTCTTGAAAGTTTCAATTGCTTTTTAACAAGTCAGGCTACATATTCACAAGCATTTCAGAAACACAAATACAGTAAAGTTGTATGCACATAGCACAGCAGAAGCCCTTGGAAGACAGGACTGTTTCTAACATCTAGGTCAAACATTAGAACAATCTGCCACCAAGAAACTGCAAAAAGGAGTGACTTCTTTCAATTATAGGACCAACACAGGTCTTGGCCAGTGCAGATACTGACATGGTAGGCACAAGGGTTTATATATATATATATATATATATATATATATATATATATATATATATATATATATATACAAACAAAAATCCGGAAAAACAGGATAAAAAGTAAAATAGAACAGTTCGATCACAGCCTCAAAACACAGCAACCACGTCAGGCCTTGGGTAATCCAATTTATTCACACCAAATTAATGGCTTCCTCAGAGTCAGTGTAACAAACAAAAAACACAGCTTATATACTTTCATTACAAATTACATCACCTAATCATCAATTAATTGATTAACTAGTTAAATACAATTAAACTTGATTAATAACATAGCACTGTCACGGTTCTCAAAGTCTGACATTATAAATTCCAACTTTGAAATAACATTAGTTAAACTAAAATAAATGTATATAAAACACATTCATTAATTAATGTATATATATATGCTTGTACCTTGTACTACATTGTTATTTAAAACAAATATTCTACAACATTAAAAATTTTTCTAACAGTTTTTTAACAGTATATGCATCAAATGCAATACAAATTAATAAAATAAATATTCTCATCTAATCATTCTATTTCCTTGTCCATTGTTTGTTGCTTCACTTTAGTGCCTATGCACAATGTTTTTATATAATACTAGCCCTAAATTTCAAAACAGGCTTTAAGGAGATATGGTCATTAATGCCAGGGTACCTAGTGGCATTAAGCCTCAACTGCCACTTCTTCTCCAATAGGGCAACTTTATTACTAATGTCACCTCCTTGATCAAACATAACCCTGTCTATAATGAAAAATAAAAACTTCTTGAAATCCTTACAGTTCCCACTGTGAATATAAAGTGCATTATGCAAATCCTCCTTCTTAATTGCTCTCACGTGTTCCACAATTCTTTCACGCAACCTACGGGTTGTCATGCCAATGTAAAAAGCATCACAGGTTGAGCATGAGGCCACATATACCAAATTCCTGGTGTTACAATTGCATTTACCAGGACATGGCAATGTGTGCCCCCACCCCTTGATACACACATATGGGCCTTCTGCTATATACCTACAATATCTACAGTAGCCACACTTAGACATCCTAGGTACCCTGCTCTTGGTCTCACACTCCATGATGCTTTTAAGGTTATCACCTTTGCTGTAAACTATCTTCGGGTTGGCACCCAGTACCCCTTTGGTGGAGTCACTTAGACAATACTCCCACATTCTATGTAACACCTTGACAATGTCATCACTTCTTTCATTAAATTTCAAAACAAAACAAGCTCCAACCACCTTAGTCCTTTCAACTTCATCCTGGCCTTTGTGCACTTCTTTTGTTCCCAACAAAATTGGTAAATATCGCAAACCTCTTTGTCTAAGTACTTCCCTTTTTAGCTTTAATAGCAATCTGAGCGGATAACCCCTATCCATCAACATCCCTATCAATTTGAACATCTCCTGCTTAAATAACTCATCTTCACTCACCAATCTTGATAAACGCACCATCTGCCCTTTGGCAACACCCTTCCTCTGGTGGTAAGGGTGACAACTTTTAAAGTGTAGAAGTGAGTTCGAATAGCTTTCTTTTCTATAAATAGAACTGGATAATCCTACCCCATTCTTGGTAATAGCTATATCTAGAAAATTTATGCTATCCTTCTCCCAATGAAAGGTAAATTTGAAAAAACTAGTAGTAGTGTTCAGATATTCGATGAACTCTTTGGCCTGGAGCTCATCACCTTTCCAAATAATAAGCAGGTCGTCTAGAAACCTATTGTAAAGAATGATATTTGTCATAAAACTAGATGGAAAAACATAAGTTCTTTCCCACATCCAAAGAACCATGTTCGCGAAAATGGGTTTGCGTGAAAGAATTGTGGAACACGTGAGAGCAATTAAGAAGAAGGATTTGCATAATGCACTTTATATTCACAGTGGGAACTGTAAGGATTTCAAGAAGTTTTTATTTTTCATTATAGACAGGGTTATGTTTGATCAAGGAGGTGACATTAGTAATAAAGTTGCCCTATTGGAGACGAAGTGGCAGTTGAGGCTTAATGCCACTAGGTACCCTGGCATTAATGACCATATCTCCTTAAAGCCTGTTTTGAAATTTAGGGCTAGTATTATATAAAACAACAAACAATGGACAAGGAAATAGAATGATTAGATGAGAATATTTATTTTATTAATTTGTATTGCATTTGATGCATATACTGTTAAAAAACTGTTAGAAAAATGTTTAATGTTGTAGAATATTTGTTTTAAATAACAATGTAGTATAAGGTACAAGCATATATACATTAATTAATGAATGTGTTTTATATACATTTATTTTAGTTTAACTAATGTTATTTCAAAGTTGGAATTTATAATCAGTTTAATTGTATTTAACTAGTTAATCAATTAATTGATGATTAGGTGATGTAATTTGTAATGAAAGTATATAAGCTGTGTTTTTTGTTTGTTACACTGACTGAGAAGCCATTAATTTGGTGAAAGCGCTTAGTCGGTGAATAAATTGGATTACCCAAGGCCTGACGTGGTTGCTGTGTTTTGAGGCTGTGATCAAACTGTTCTATTTTACACATATATATATATATATATATATATATATATATATATATATATATATCCTACATTGATGTGCATTCTCGTTGGTTCTTTCAGACAAAATTCCTCACATAGAAGGAAGGTTTCAATAAGCAAATGGCCCTCCCTATGATTGACCTAGCAAAATAGATTCAGTGGTGGCAAACAAGTGCAAGTGTTTTGACAAACCAAGCTAGACAAAGCTTATTACAATATGGGGACTCTCTAAAGTCCAAATGTGTTAACTTAACCATGTGATATGCAAATAACCAATGGGTAGACAGTTGCATAATAATCGTTGTATAATATGTCCATACTTGGATGCTCTTATTCACGACTTACATAAAGACTACAATTACATATTCACGACTTACATAAAGACTACAATTACATAGTTTATGCCACCATTTACCTTTCTAGTTGTTGCATGTAAATATGAGCATTTCAACTAGACTGCACTCCATTCGTTTCTACCCATCACTCTACTGACCTGTAGTACACTTCCTAATATCTGTGCTTTATTGTAAAACTCAAGGTACATCATTTTTGTAAACTGTATTGCTTTGATTGCTCTTCTAACATATTGTAAATTTTGTGTTTGTAATTCTTCACAAACTTTGATCGTTTTTATGTGGTACTTCACGGCTTTAATTGTGCCTAAACTGGAACTTTGAACCAATGTACTTGCCAGGTTAACAAATGGTAAATAAGTAACTAAATAAATGAATTGACACTAAATGTCTGCATGAGCGCTAATATTTCCAAATGAAGCAGTTAATAAATTGTGCCAAAACAGAACAGGAAGAATTATGATTGAAACACTAGCTTACCTTTGAGCTCTTGACTTCAAATACAGCCACATTACTTGCTCAACAAAATTAACTTTCCGTAAGTATGATAACCAAAACACCACAAGCACAAATAAAAAGTAATTTTAGCACTTATCTAATGAAAGATGGTGAAACTTTAAGAAAATAGTAATTGCTAGGCAGTAAGTGGAAAAATATGAGGTAATAACATACTGTTAACTAAAGTCATTGGTGTAATAATACAAAACTTGACATCATAAATGTTGAGTTCTTTTTTTTCTCTTCCTTCTTTCATTTTGACAGCTGTCCCATTGTCCGTGTCCTTTGCTGGGTCTAATGGCACTCCAGAAATGCCTTGCTGCTGAAGTGAGGACCAGCAAGAAACTTAAGGATATCCTTGCGGGGGGGGGGGGGGGTGTCATATGTTGTTCTACGTCAAGCTGGACACAGGTTACTTATGACCTACCCTGTTTCAACCTCCCTCTCTCATGGATCCCGTGGTGACAGTCAGGGATAGGCATGCAATAGAGACATGCAGAGTTTCATCCTGCCTCCACAACAGATCAGCTGTGTCCCCAGCCTAATTGCCATTAAACCACTCCTCTTGCTAAGTGACATTCCTAACCTCCACCACAAAGCACCACTAGAAGCACCCCAGGACCAGCCACCCTCCCAGGGATGGAAACACCCATCTCTCCCTGTTGTTTCTTCAGTTACCCAAGCCACTAATCAAATCCAGGACAAATGGGTCATTGTCAGGGCTTTATTTCCCCTACATCACTAGAGCACCTGACATAAATGTTTTAATGTAAGAAGGGAATGTCTTATGCTATGGGAAATATTTTTTAAAGAAACATGTTTATTAAATTATCCTTACAGCATAGGCAACCATACATTTATATAAATGAAAACAAACCATATTGACAATTTTAGTTGCAAACATTATACATCACTTATAATCTATCTAGTCACTGTCGGTCAAACATTACATAACTCATTCAGATCTTGGCTTCTTTTAAACCTTATTCCTCTTCTGCATGTGTTATTCCCACAATTCCCATTTTTCCAAGCAATTTGCTCATACCTTTTTCTAAAGATTCCATTTCCAGTAGTTTTATCTCTTACTATATTCACTACTTCTAGTACAGTTGGTTTAGACTTTGATTTCCATTTTCTAGTAATTGCTTTTTTGGCAGCCACCATAATTAAATTCAGCAAGGCCTTACTATATCTAGGCAATTCCAATTCTGTATCATAGCTCAAAAAATTATTTCCTTAGTTATACCAATTTGATCACCCAGAATTTCTGATAAAGTAGTCATTCTATGGGAAATACTAAAAATAAAATTAATAGTTTTTAAATCTAACAAAGTAATACAACTTTTGAGTTCTTTGCTTGGGCTAGCTTTAACTCCTACATAGCAAGAATAGAGAGTATTAAATAATAAAATAATTGGATGCTTTGGCCACATCTTATATAAAATAATAAGGTTCAAATGTAATGGTATTAGGTAGACTCTAGTACTATCACAGATGTTGTTTACCATGGCAATGTTTGCATAAAAAAACAATAAGGTTATATGGCTAACAGAGTAAGAATTAAATGCAAGTACTGCAACTGTAGTATGATAAATGGAAAATTCCCACAAACGCAGTGACATGGAAATACCTTTCAAATATTCCTCATGGGCTGTTTCACATACACAGTAAACTACAAAATCTTCCTCATATAATGAAAAAGTGTGGGTAGGAGGACAGCTTTACTGTTACAGGGATCTCTTTGAACAGTTTTCTTATGTTCTTATACTCACCTTGGCTGTCTTCTTTGTGGAGAGATACTGTAACAGCAAATCGTAACTTTTGGTAACATTGTCAACCAGTAACATACTGTTTTCTTTAAGGCAGTACAGTAAAAGAATGATACAAGTAAGCCCATCAGCCACATATGAAATATGATTTACTGAAAACATGCTTTAAATTCTCATGTGCAGCTTGCCAAAAGAGGTTAATGTATAATCTTCTTAGTACAACCAAATTAATGTACAATAACATTTTGCTAAGGGGAAATTGTACTTCATGCTCTACAGAATCCAGCCACTCTCTATATTACAAGTGCATCAGCAAATGCTGAAACAGCCAAAAATGACTGTACGGAAAATACATTTTGCAGCACTGATGTATATGAAGCATTCCAAAAAAAAAAACAAAGTAGCCAAGTAGGTCACTGCATCATACCAGTATGTCGCAACTCATTCTTCTACTGTAGAAAAGGTTACGCAACAGAAACACGCACTGCATGTTACCCTTATCTTCTTTTTATATGGACAAACAGGCAGAGAAATAACTAAGACATTAAAAAAAGCTGAGATTTTTTTTTTTTTGGCCTTAACTAAAACAATGTTCACAGGACCGATGAAGTACAGAAACTACAAACATAGGCAGTGTACATAATGCAATGATATGCAGTATTCCTCTTCATGCTTTATACCACGTTTCAAGAACTTTTTTTAGCTTGTGGAAGTACAGTTGTGTAAAATCTTACCATAACAGGAGATGTCCCTCTCTTCACTGTTGCAGTATTCATTACAATAGGGATCCCCTGCCTAGGGCAGCCTGACAACTGGCTAGTATACCAAAGGCTTTAGGTTATAATGGGTACACCGTACATCACACATGCTGCCAGTGCACGGCATAGGGCATAAAGGGGACATCCAGACGTACCACCCTCATAAGTGAAAAGCCCCAGTAGGAATGACATTCTGAGGATACTAGTATGTGACAAGTACATCCAGAAGGAAAAAAGGAACAGGAGCAGTAGTGAGGAAGTGACTAGTGTAACAGTGAAGAGACGGACACCGACTGTTAGGGCACGAATTTACACAACTGTACTATGTTTCCATATCACTGTCGTAGTATTCATTACAACAGGGACAGCTCATGAAGAACACTGGAAGGAGGACCAACAGAGCCCTCAAGAAAACCACGAAGAATGGCCCTCAACAACAGAATTAGTATCCAAAGCCTTAAAAAAGCACCACCAGAACAGGCTACAGCTCTAGCAGTATGGCTCTTCCCACGAAAGGAACAACAAAAGGAAATGGCTTTAGATATCCAAGAAGAACTGGTTGCTTGATAACAACCAAACCTAAAGACCTAGGATGAAATGAAACAAAAAGCTGCTCAGATTTACAAATGGCTTTAATTTTATCTAAATAATATCTGAGCTGTCTAAATAAATCCAAGGTGAGAAGAACCTTCTTACTAACAAACTGTGGAGAAAGGAAAAAAGTGGGCAAATGAATAGACTGATGAAGAGACAACTCATTAACCACCTTGAGCATAAAAGAAGGTTAAGTATGAAGAGAGAACCTGTCCTTATGAAAAAAGAAAAAAGGATGGACAACCATAAGGGCTTGCAGCTCAGACACCTCGCTGGAAGATCCAAAAAAAGAACAGTCTTCCAAGAAAAAGTTATGTTTTACCATAACATTCCATCTGTGTTGTTGATCATCTTCCATTCATCACTGATGGGTTTGGTTCCGAGCCCCTCAGAACCGTGTCGGCCTAATACCAAGCTCACGTACACCAAAAACTCTCGAACTAAGCTGCTACCCACAACGCCCTTCTCCTTGTTACCTCAGATCGTGTTTGCATAAGACATACAGAAGTAAAGCAGAGGCCATTTCTGTGCAAAAACCCTGAAACACCACAAGGACCCATGAGATCTGCTAGGAGCCTTTGGTTGGGGACGGAGGGTGGGATATGATGAATGGAAGAAGATCTCAGAATTACAGGCTTTATGCATCAAGATGCAACACAGATGGAACATTATGGTAAGACATAACTTCTTTATCTGATGTTGTTAATCTTCTTTCCATTCATCACTGATGGGACAGAATCCCAAGCTACCTGAGAAACCTGGGTGGCCCTTATGGAAGAACATTCCTGAGCACCACTGAGCCGAAGGCCGCTCTTTCCTGGAGACCATATCCAACTTGTAATGTTTGATGAAACTGTGCAGTTTAGCCCAAATGGCTGCTGTGCAAATGTCGTCCACAGAGGCTCTGGAGTGAAAAGCTACAGAGGTTGCTATAGCCCTAGTTGAATGTGCTTTGATATTGTGAGGTGTAGGCTCGTTTCTACGGGAGTATGAAAAGGAAATACAATCTCTGAGCCACTTTGATAAAGTGACTTTTGACACAGCATATCCCATCCTTGGGCCAGAGAAGGAAATAAAAAGTTGGTCTGTCTTGTGGATAGATTTAGTCCTGTCTAGGTAAAAACGTAGTTGCCTATGCACATCCAAGGAGTGTAGGCAGTATTCTCCTTTATTGGAATAGTTTGGGAAAGACACTGGGAGCTCGATGGATTGGTTCACGGAAAAATCAGAAACCACTATGGGGAGAAAAGATGGGTTAGTACGTAGAGATACTCTGTCTTTATGAAATATCAAGTACGGTCTCTTGATGCATAAGGCCTGTAATTCTGAGATCCGTTTAGCTGAAGTGACAGCTACCAAAAAGAGAGATTTCCACGAGAGAAATCTGAGATCACATTTGGCAGCAGGCTCAAAAGGGGGCTGAGAGAGAGACTCCAGTAGTAGAAAGAGATTCCATGTCTCTAAGGGACGTCTAATTGGAGGTCTGCTGTGAAACACTCCTTTGAGAAAGGTTTTGCACAGGCAGATGGACATAACTGGGATGCCCTCTACTCTAAATTGGAAATTGCTGCTAAATAGACTCGTATGGTAGAGGCTGAAGCTCCGTTTTCAAAGAACTCGGAAAGGTATGGAAGGATGACAGAGACCGGGGCTGAGAAGGGATCTAGCATCCGTTCTTTAGACCAAAGAGAAAACCTTTTCCATTTATCTCTGTAAAGTTTTCTGGTGGATGGTTTATGGGAGGCCAGAATGATATCTTGAAAGGGCTTCCTACTTGGCAGGAAAGAAGATACCAACGATGGTATCAAGCGATACCACAAGGGTAAGGAGAGGGCGTACAAATGATGGTAAAAAGAATTACCCAATGGGTAGAGCTAGTTAGAAAGATACAACAACAGTAAAACAAATGAAATAGAAGGGAAAAATATTCAGAAAGTGACTAAATAAGGGCTAAATATCCAAAAATACAAAAAGTATCAAGAAAAATAACACTTAACTTGAGAGCTCGGTGAAACGCTGCTATATGGCTACATGGCAAACGAGATCTGAGGTAACAGGGAGAAGGGCATTGTGGGTAGCAGCTTAGCTCAAGAGTTTTTGGTGTACGCGAGCTTGGTATTAGGCCAACATGGTTCCGAGGGGCTTGGAACCGAACCCATCAGTGATGAATGGAAAGAAGATCAACAACATCAGATCAATTATTTATTTGTCATTTGTTTACCAGGACAGTCCGACTAGGCAGGTACCCATTTTCAGCGGAGGCCCAGGGGGAAAAGCCCCATAAGATACAAAAGCAAACAAATTAAGAAAACAAAGTAAAACAGATTAACAACAATTATACAATAAAAATCAAACAGCAGTTTTAAATACATTGGAATACAATTTGAAGAAGAAACAATGCTGTAAAGAAGCTGAAGAAGCAGGCTCAAAAGGAGCTTGAGTTAACGTTTCCAAAACAAAACTTAGGTATCAGGAAGGAGGAATAGGCTTCCAATGAGGTCTAATGTGAAGAATGCCTTTAAGAAACTGTTTGGCCTCAAATCTAGAGGCCAAAGGAGCAGTCAAAGGCAGACAAGCAAAAATAGCTGAAAGGTGAACTTTAACAGAAGAATATGCCAACCCAGAATTAAAAAAATTAGCACAAATAAGAGAACCAAAGGAACATCTACAGTAAGTGGATCCAGGTTATCTACTTGAGTAGCACCCCACTGGTGGACAATGTCCAGAAACACATCCTTGTGAAGTATTCACTCTTGGGACTGTGTTATGGACCTGCGTAGAGAATCAGCCACTATGTTCTGATTTGAGGGAATATAAACTGCCTGAAGTGTCACCTGATACTGGGTAGCGAGATCTCAAACCTGAAGAGCTACACAGCACAGGAGATAATGCCTTCTTCCCCCTTGTTTGCTGATGTGCCACATCACTGTGGTATACTCAGTGAGAATTCTGAGGGGCCCTGGAATGAAAAGAGTGAAAAGCCTGAAGAGCCAACAGAAAGGCTCTCATCTCCTTGACACTGATGTAGTCTTTCCTTTGACAGTCAAACCAAAGGCCCTGCACTTTCAGAAGACCGAAGAAGGCACCCCCATCCCACATCCAAGGCATCTGTAAAGAGTTCCTGAGAGGGGACTGAAGGTTGAAAAGGGAGCCATAGGTTGAGGGACAACTGATGAATCCACCACTGAAGTTCCAGCTTGAGCCACAGAAGAGGGACTAGAAATTCTAAAGGATGTGAATGTTGAAGCCAGACTTGCTTTAGAAACCACTGGAGCTTTCTCATATGAAGCTTGACCAGAGGAAGCATGGGAATGGTGGAGGGCATTTAACTCAGAGCACTGAGAAACTCGCTGGCTGTAACTGAAGCCAGAGGAAGAAGGGATTGAAAGAAAGCAATTAGAGTTAACGCCTTGGGAGGAGGCAGAGATCCCAGCATTGGAACAGTCTGGAGCCTGCACCCTAGAAAAACATGATCATGAGAAGGAGTCAGGAATGATTTTTGGACGTTTACAGTAAACCCTAGGCTTTGTAGAAGGCAAACAGCAAAGTGTAGATGTTGAAGTAAAATCTCTGGAGAAGAGGCCTAAATGAGCTGGTCTTCCAGGTAAGGGAAGATCCTGTTTTCCTCTCAGTCAGCAGAATGCAATCACAGAAGTGAGGCATTTTGGTGAAGACTCTTGGGGCAGTAGCAAGGCCAAAGGGCAAAGCAGACAACTGAAAATGCCAGAAAGCAATACAGACGCGTAAAAACTTCCAGAAAAGGGGGTGAATAGGAATATGGAGAGAAGCATCCTTGAGCTCCAGGGGAAACTAGCAAAGCCTGGGTAAGAACAAGAGGAAATGAAGTTTAAAGGGATAGCATCTGAAATGAAGGAACCTTCAAAAAGGTGTTTCGCTGACACAGATCCAGAATGGGTCTCCAGGTGCCTCCTTTCCTGAGGACCAAGAACATTCTGGAGTAAAACCAATTTCCCTCTCTGAGGAGGTAAAACCTCAAATAGTTCCTTGAGCCAACAGACCCTGAAGCACCTCTGGAAAAAAGGGCAGTTGTTCCTGAGGAGGCTAAGGAATGCCAAATATGGGGGGGGGGACCAAATAGGGACAGGGAAAGTCACAAGAATGTGACTGAGAAGAGAAGAGCAAGGATAGTCACACAACATCCCAGGATGCCTTTTAAATAGCATGAAATGACCTATCAGGGCCTCTGGAATTGCTATTTAACTATAGCCTCCAAACAAGCTTTGTGCCTCATGAATGGAGAACAACTACAGTCATCCCTCTGCACAAAGGTGAGCCATCTACAGACCCTGGAAACTACAGACTCACAAGTCTCACTAGTCTTGTATGCAAAGCCATACAAAAATTATCATGGAGATGATCAACAGTGATATAGTAAACCTCCAGACACTGGACTCAGCCCAGTTAGGTTTTGTCAAGGGCAGATCATGCCTACTCAACCTGGTGGACTTCTTTGAGAAGGTCACCAAAGCAATGGATGATAGCAAAATGGTTCATACTGCCTACTTTGACCTGACCAAGGCATATGACACAATACCCCACTCAGGCATTGCTGACAAACTCAAAGAGGTTAGGTACAAACTTGTATGTCACCAGGCAAATAGCCAACTGGCTCACAGACAGGATCCAGGAAGTTAGAATTGGGGAGTCCACCTCTACAAAGAAGCCAGTCACAAGTGGAATCCCTCGGGGATCAGTCCTTGGACCAGTCCTTTTTGGCATTTACTTCTCTGAAGTCAAGGGCAATGTTTGTGGTCTCTGGCTGACTAAATTTGCAGACGATTGCGAATTAGGAGCTGTCATTGAATCCAACACTGACACAAACGTTCTCCAGGAGGAGCTGACAAACTGGTATCACAGCCATAGACTAACAATAAATGCCAAGAAATGCATAATAGTAACCTTTGAGAAATCATCCACCCCTGGTAACTATCATATTGACAACACACCCCTTAGAGATGACCCAATACTCGGGGACTTAGGGACACACATGGATAGTAATCTAGCCTTAGACTATCACATATTTACAGTAGTATGGAAATCATCCCATGTTTCGCAACTTATAAACAAAATTATGGCATCTAAGTCCAAGGAAGTCATTGTTCCACTGTATTCGGCATTCATCAGACCCATCAATGAGTAAAATGCCCCACTTTGGTATGTACCTAACGAGGCATATCCAACAACTGGAACATCCACAGAGGCTCCTCACTAAAAGAATACAGAGCCTAAGTAAAATGCCCTATGCAGACCACCTCAAGGTCTGTATTCTGTCTCCTACAGGCTCTTGATGGGAGATGTATGCCTGACATTCAAGACACTATCAGACCCAACTCTAACGGACCTCCTGCATATCCACAAAACAAACAGCACCAGAATTACCCATTCTAAAGAATTAAACCTTTCCTGTGATATAAACAGGAATGGCTGGAGAGACAGGTATGTATCCCAGAGATTAAATCATCTCTGGAACAGGCTTCCCATCCATGTGAAGCAGAGTTCCTCCCTAACCCAGTTCAAGTGTGGTTCATCCCTGGTTTGGCATCTGTGTCTCTAATGGACAAAGGCAACCTATAAATGGTTTATTTCCCAGGCCCCGGCTTGTAAATGTTTCTTCTCCCAAGCCCCTGCTTACACTTATCAAGGGTATCAGAACTTGTCAGAGATTTGGAACACATGGCTATGCTTAAAAAGGACCTTGTGGGTCATTAATCTAGTAAACACCTATGAGGACAGCACCTGGTTTGTCAGAAAAAGGAAGTTTCTGAGCTGAAAGAGTTTGGCTAGCCTTAGCAGAAAGAGACCTTCTACCACCCATTTTGACTGGGGGGGGGGTGAGGCTGTCCATGAAGAAAAGCAGGTTTGTTAGGGTAATTTCTTTGATATTTGGGAACAGATGAAACAAAAATATGTTTCAGAGCCTGTAAAGCCTTACCGTTTTCCTGCAGGGACTTAAAAAACTCAGCAGCAGCACTAAACAAATGTTTATTATCTTGAGGAGCATCCATCACTTTACCCTTGATAACCTCAATCAAAAGTTGAAGTTGGAGCCAGGAATACCTCCTCAATATAGAACTAAAGGCAGCAGCCCTAGATAAGGAATCAGCTGCATTTAATGGAATGGCAAACAACCTAAGATTTACCTAGTAAGGAAAGAGCTGAGGCCTTACTCTCAGAATCAGGAAGATCTGAAATAGCCTGCCAGGACTGAGAGAGAAGAGCTAAAACATATCTGATCATATGTGACTGTGACCGATAGTTCACAGCACTTCAAAGGCCAGGGTAGCAGGAGTATACAATTTCTTACCCAGCTTCTACACAGTTCTGCTGGCCATGTCAGAAGGAAGCAACTTTGTAAAAGGCAATAGTTTACAAGGCTTATGAGAGGCAACTGACAACAGAGAAAGGTCAGCAGAGGGGCACTTATAAACAAACTTGCAATCATTAGGCACTTTATAAAAAACTCTGTTTTTCCTGGGAGCAGGGGACTGGGAACCAGGAGCGTGAAAAAACAGTAGAAAAGACATCCAGCAAGGTAGCAAGAACAGGAGAAACAGCAAAAGGGCCTAGGAGACTCTCCATTTGCAGAATCTCATAGTACCTCTTCTGAACATGAGACACATGAAAATAATCTCATTTAAAAAAATTCCATGATTTGGGAAACAGTGTCACCAAAAGAAATCTCCTCAAAAGAAGAGTCAGGGCTGATAAATTATGGTTCTGAGGAAGAAGAGACAAAGAAAGAAGGAATATGAGAAGAATAAGTCAGGGGATTTTTCATCAGAATCTGCATCATCAGAGGAATCTTGCTCCCCAGGCCTCTTAAGAGGGGTAGAAGTCCAAAGAGGAGTATGAACAGCAACCCCGTGAAGAAGCTTTAGAGCCATAACGGCATTAAACAGGCCTCAAGTGAAGTTTTGCTACTCACACTGAGGATCTTTAGGAGCAGTAGAAATATGCTTCTTTTTCTTGCTTCTTTACGGGAACGTCAGCCGTAAAAATCTTAGGAGGTTCTGACCCCTGATATCATTCAATTATTGTAATCTGTATCACCTTCCCTTATTAAAATCTGAGAAACACCACTAGGCCCTTTGGTAATTATCAGCCACAATTCGCCCTGAACATCAGAAGTGGACATCTGCAAGGCCTCCATGGACATGCATGACGCTGGATCCACTCTGGCCTCCGAAGCGGTCGCAGCAAAGGAATCAGAGAAACCATGATAATCCTCCAGGCTTTCACTAGCCTCAAGAGAGAAGTCCAGCGGAGGTGGCACAGCTGAAGAATCTGACTGAGCTGTCTTGATCATCATCTTTGCAGGCTGCTGACCCTCAGGCTGGGAAGTTACTTCCATAGTGTCTTTAGCCAACAGCTTATTTCATTGATTTTCTAGATAAATAGCTAAGAAAGAAAGCTGACTATGTGACGTCTTAAGGACAAAAGCTTGGCAAATCGCACAAAATGTATGGTCATGGGAAGCACCTAAGCAAAATAAACACTGCTTGTGAAGATCTTCATGGGAAATCTGTTCCACAATGGGATATCCCCTTTCTGGATGACATAAAATCAACAACCAGAACAAGTTAAAACAGTGATAAGAAAAACAAAACCCCCCAACAGGGCACTTATCTGGAAGCAGCTTGGTAACAAGCAGATAAGCAACTGTTCAGACCAATGATCAAAGATGGTGCTCAAACTGGCAGCTAAAAAGTTTGGAGGATGGTACATCCAGATGTCACCTTTATGCCCTATACCATGCATGGGAAGCATACGTGTAATGTACAGCGTATCCATTACAACCTAAAGGCACTGACATGCTGATCAGATGTTGGGCTGGCCTAGGCAGGGCATCCCTATTGTAATGAATACTGCAATAGTGATATGGAAGGACATCATATCTACAACACACATCAAAAATCTATACATGTGCAGATATGCAAATCAAGAAAGTGAGATGTAGTCCAAAAAGAAATGCAATAACAGCATCATCATACCATGCTTTGCAATAAAATACGGGCCAGAACAAAAAAATAATCAACCAACGGCTTGCTTCATAAGAGTCTGCAAGGATCTAAGGATAGGAACTAAAAGGTGTAAGATAAATTGACCTTTCTGCAAAAAAAAGAATGCGGATTCAATATGCAGGTTTAACACAGAAGAAGGAATCCTGTTTGAAAATATAGTAGTTTGGAGAAATAAGGAACAAAGAAATCCATCTCTGTTTCAACTTCCATGAACTCTCATTAAAAGAAAAAATACTGAAGTGATTCATACAACGAACAATATAAACCTATTATTTCAGGCTTCTTGCCAACTAAAAAAATGTCTGAGAAGCCAAAAATGTGATAATCTAAATAGCTGTCACCTTTATTATTCATTGCCTGGGGTGATCTGCAATGCACTGATTTAAGTTTAAAGAAAGAGGTTATTGTAGAGGCTTTGACTTCCTCAGGAAGTACTTTTCAAAGATGAGTAATTTATGTGGAAAGGTGGAACAAATCGAAAACATTCTCCTTGCCGATTTCTCTCTAACGTTTCCCATTTTTTAAAAACTAACAGAAAAAAAGGACAAAGGATCCAAACCGGTAGTAGCACTCAACAGTGGTTTAATAAATACACGAACTGACATCCAAGATAAACACTGACAAGCTCAAATCTACGTTTTCGTCCCACAACAACTTCAGATAAAATTCCCTCTCCATGTCACTACCTTTATACACAGCAATTAATTTACAACCAATAAAAACAAGGAAAATAATGTGCACCACTAATGTGTACTAATACATTTAAAACATTTAAAACACTTCTAACAGGTTTAAACAATCCCTAAAAATCACAAATTGTGTACAATCATTGTGTCACTTAATGTTTGATTTATATGATATGATTAAAACCTTTAATTTAATAGTTTAAAACACATATAATATAAATAACAAATACCATACAAAATTTTATTTCTAAAAGGTCACAACCCCCCCTCTAGTGGTCAATCATGAAAACCTACTCCTAATGTGTTTTGTCACCCATAAAATAATGATTTATTACAGTTCATAAAATCCTTTAAAACATACCTTAATAAATCAATATAAAATTTGTTTACGTCTTATACAGGTGATTCTAGTTCTATAATTTGGCAGATCTGAGTTTTAACACTGGGGTGAGTGAAATCATGTAATTTAGACCTGGGTGTCTACAAGCTTCTAATGTTACTTGCCAGTAGAGTTCCCTATATTCCACTCTTGTTTCCCACAATCCGCCTCTAGGATCAATGGGTACCGTCTCAAGAACAAAAAAAAAACAAATTCTGCATCCTTACACTCACAAGTATGTCTATACAGGGCATTATTCTCATGCTTCGTCCTTATGTCATAGAGATGTTCATACAATCTTTGTTTAAGCTTTCTCTCACTTTTACCCACATAAAATGAGTTGCAGGCCTTGCATAAGGCCACATAGACAATACCCTTCATATTACAGTTCACAAATGTGTTTAAAGTGATCCTCCTGTTTCTTGCTTTTAATCACCTATATAAGGCGTAAACAAATTTTATATTGATTTATTAAGGTATGTTTTAAAGGATTTTAAGAACTGTAATAAATCATTATTTTATGGGTGACAAAACACATTAGGAGTCTGTTTTCATGATTGACCACTAGAGGGGGTTGTGACCTTTTAGAAATAAGCATGTTTATGGTATTTATGTTATTTATATTATATGTGTTTTAAACTATTAAATTAAAGGTTTTAATCATATCATATAAATCAAACATTAAGTGGCACAATGATTGTACACAATCTGTGATTTTTAGGGATTGTTTAAGTCTGTTAGAAGTGTTTTACATGTTTTAAATGTATTAGTACACATTAGTGGTGCACATTATTTTCCTTGTTTTTACTGGTTGTAAATTAATTGCTGTGTATAAAGGTGGTGACATGGAGAGGGAATTTTATCTGAAGAAGTTGTGGGATGAAAAGGTAAATTTGAGCTTGTCAGCGTTTATCTTGGATGTCAGTTCTTGTATTTATTAAACAGCTGTTGAGTGCTACTACCGGTTTGGATCCTTTGTGCTTTTTTTCTGTTATTTGTTTACTGCAAGCACTTTCTGCTTTTGGTTTTGGTTTGCATTTGGAATGGATTCCCAACCGGGAACCTCAGTCAACAGTTCAAACAAGGGGACTGAGGTTGGTGAGCTTCGGAAGCTCAGAGGACAGTTAACTCAATTGGTGGGGCTTCTCACACCCATCAGCAAATCGATGATGTCGTTGGCCTCGTCACTGCCTTTGCCTGGTAACCAGGAAGCCAGAAGCTGTTTAGCTTCGAATGAAGGAACGGCTGAGAGAGAGCATGGAGGTAACAATGCTTTACCTGTAAGAAACACAGTGGAAATAGTGAGTTTAGATGGGTTTCCGAGGATTTCGTTCGAGAATGACAGAGACAGGTGTTCTGTGGGAAGGTCGCATGTCAACCAAGGACTTTTTGATGTTCCAGTTGGAACGGACATTACAGCTATGTTGCCAGGTACTAAACGGCAATTGAAAGATGTACTTAATGCTAAATATGATATTGAATTGAAAACGCCACTTGTAAATTCAAATGGCACCTATGCAAGTATGTTGTTGGATTTAGATTACCTACTGTACAAATATAAAATGCTTGAGATGGATAATGCTTATTTAAACCATTGCCTGCACCTCAATATAGTACCTAAGGAGCTTAGAGTTTGTAAATATCCCAACAATGTAATTGATGGTTCTGACTTTCACCAAGAATTGATTTTGGTATTTGAAAGATGTGGATTTGATATAATGAAGGCTATTAAAAATAATGAACACATGGAAAAATTGTATGCTATGGTGGAACGGTTAAACAACAATATTATTAATGATTTGATGTTCACCATTGACAAAGAGAAATTGAAATACCATGATTTATTAAAGAAAATTGAGAACAAATGTGCTGACGTTCAGGTTAGAAAAGTTAAAAAGATTGAGAGAGACTTGAACGAATATAAGGCACATACACATTATCCTAAGCTTAAAAATTAGGGTAGAACTGATTATAATAATGATAAAGGTTGGGGTAACATGGAAAGCAATGATTTTGCATTTAATGAAAATGGTCATGACTCTACTGAATTCCCCCCTCTTCGTAGATCTGAAAGGCTAATGCACAAAGACATGGTGAACTATGGTTCAAAAAACTACCAAGGGAGGAGGTGGGGGCCGCAGGCCAGGCAACAACAAGCTTGGAATTAGGTGACACTATTATTACAGAAGGTTGTAAATGTACTTATAAAGGTTTCAACATTTTTAATTATTCAAGTGTGACAGTGACTAAACCTTTTTTTGAGTTGTTCTCAAAAGGTTTTAGTTTTATTCCTAGGGTGAAGGCTGACACTTTCAAATTGTTGATTGATATAAAGCTCTTTGTTAGGAAAAAGAATTTGGTGTTGTTCTTTAATGGAAATAAAAAAAACTAATGTCAATGAAAGTAAGTTGGTAAGAAGCAGCATTTTTAACCCACCCATACACCCGCAGTTGCGGAATTTTGAATTGGCAGTAGAAAGTGGGTTGAGAAAAACTTTGAAACGCCATAATGTACAGTCCAACATGACCGTCGCAGAAAGAGAAATTTTAAACACAGTAAGTGGTAATAGAAATTTGAGGGTTATGAAACCAGACAAAGGTGGGGGTGTTGTGTTAATGGACTACATTACTTATGAAGGTAAAATGTTGAATATCGCAAGTGATTCAAACAAATATGCTAAAACATCAATTAATGACATTAATATAGCTTACAAAAAAATATACATAGTTTTGAATGATTTATTGATTGATGGACTAATAGACATGGAGACGCATTATTTTTTGCATGTTGAAAAGCCTAAAGTACCATCAATATTTGGTATTCCAAAGATACATAAAGACATTGGTGATCCCCCTCTTAGGCCTATAGTTTCTGCAGAAGGGTCAGTAACAACCCCTTTGGCAAAATACGTGGATAAAAAGATTTAAAAAATTAGTTACAGACAACACTAACATACTTAAGGACTCATGGGACTTTTTGAGGAAGTTGGATAGTACACTTTACAGACAAAAAGTGGGTTTTGCAACCCTGGATGTTATACATTTGTTTACTTGCATACCACACGATACAGGTTTAAGTTGGTTTGAAGAAATGCTAGTTGGATACAAAGAAATTACCTTCAATGAATTGAAAACAGTTTTAGTCCTGATGTAATTAGTTTTAAAGAACAATTTTATTTTTTTGAGGGAGAATTCTACAAGCAGCTAAGTGGAGTGGCAATGGGTGCACACTGTGCCCACACTTATGCAAATATTATAATGGCATATTGGGAAAATAAGTACATTTTAAATTTAGACTATAGATGTTTTTGGAATTTTTATGGTATGTTTTTAGATGACTTATGTTTTCTATGGGTCGATAAAGAAATTACTTTTGAAAGTTTTGTAGAATATATTAACGAGACTACCACATTTTTAAAATTTACACACAAATTTTGTTTTGATCAATTGAATTATTTGGATGTCAACATACAAAAGTCAAATGGAGGTTTCGCATCCAAAATATTTTGTAAGGATACCTTTTCAAATTCTTACTTACACAACACAAGCACCCATCCACCCCACCAAAAGAAGGGGGTTATAAAGGGTCAACTAGTGCGAGTGAGTAGGATGACTTCTAATGATGTGATTTTTTATAAAGAATGTGATTATTTAAAAGGGTTGTTTGTTGACAGGGGTTACCCTACAGAACATTTTGACAAAATGTATAAAGAAGTATTGGCAGGAAGAAATGGTAGATTTGCCCCCATATTAGGGAAACAAGAGGTGGTTAACTTGGAGAGGAATCAGGAAAAACAAAACAAAAACATGAATGACAATTACAGTTCAGGTACGGTGATCACCTATGATGGTGAGGCTGGACTAGTTAGAAAGATAATAGACAAAGAATGGAAAAATTTTTTAAAAGTATCAGACTTGGAGCACATTTTTGAAAATGAGTTAAGATACACATACCGGAGGGGTAATAACATTAAAGGTTTGTTAGAAAGGGGTGTTTATGGACGTACTCTAGAAAGAGGTATGAGGAACAAAAAAGGTATGTTTAAATGTGGAAGCTGCAATTATTACTCCCACTTGTTTTGCAGGCAATGTTTTGTTCTTAAAAGCAAGAAACAGGAGGGATCACTTTAAACACATTTGTGAACTGTAATATGAAGGGTATTGTCTATGTGGCCTTATGCAAGGCCTGAGACTCATTTTATGTGGGTAAAAGCGAGAGAAAGCTTAAACAAAGATTGTATGAACATCTCTATGACATAAGGACGAAGCATGAGAATAATGCCCTGTATAGACATACTTGTGTGTGTAAGGATGCAGAATTTGTTTTTTTTTTGTTCTTGAGACGGTACCCATTAATCCTAGAGGCAGATTTGTGGGAAACAAGAGTGGAATATAGGGAACTCTACTGGCAAGTAACATTAGAAGCTTGTAGACACCCAGGTCTAAATGACATGATTTCACTCACCCCAGTGTTAAAACTCAGATCTGCCAAATTATAGAACTAGAATCACTTATATAAGACGTAAACCTCTTATTGGCTGAGCTTTACTATATCAGGATGCCCCCACATCCGTCCCCAGATCTAGTTTGTTGTCCATATACACACACATGCACCATGCCTATATAACATGCGTCCAGATGAAACAAAAACAAAACAGTGGAAAAAAAAAACGTTCTAGCTGGAAAACACTCCTGAGTACCGTGGAACCAAATGAAGCTTCGTCCTTTAGATGCCACATAGGTCTGAGTTATGCAATCTCTGATCCATTTTGAGATGTAGCTTTTTGATGGTTTTGGCCCATTTTATTATCTAGAAAAGGACACAAACAACTGGTCTGACTTACGAAGTTGCTGAGTCCTGTCTAAATAATAGAAAGTAATTGCCTGTGGAGAATTTTGGAAAGAAAACTGGTAGTTCTAGAGATTGTGAAAGAAGAAACTAGAGAGCACCTTTGGGAAGGAATGGATAGAGCCTAGGATACTACTCTATCTTTTAAAAAAAAAAAAAATATGGTGGTGGTGCTGGGCTTGGCTGGCTTTCTTGCTGAGACTCTTCTTACCAAGTAATATACCCCACTAAGATGTTTTCCGGATGGAAAACTGGTGGTCTTAACAGACTCGCACCTTTAATGAATGTTTTGCATAGTCTGCTGCTCATCAAGGGAGGAGGATCCATTCATGGAATAGAGAGAGAGATAGCAAGGTTGAACTTTCTGGCGAGGCCAGTATGGGGCAATCAGAATCATTGAAGACTTTAGCTGAGAGCTTTTGGGAAAAGCATAAAGCAACCCTGTTGGCCAGGGTTGTGCTAAACATCCATGGCTGGTACTACTTGACCTGATGTGGAATCAGAGAAAAGAACTTTTTGGTTTGGTGTTTTGTGCAGTCGCAAATAGGTCGCACCACCCCCCCCCATCTCTCTTGAACCTGCTACTGTTGGTTTAGTTTAGAGACCAGAGATGAGGAGAGAGAATTGTCCTGCTTAAATTTAATACATTTGACTTTCTCATGTGTAACCTTGCTAGAGGAACTAAAAAGCCGGCAGACCAATCTTGAGTCTATCTCTGCTCCTATAAACTTTGCGCTGAGAGGGCAGCAAGACAGACTTTTGACAATTGAATAATGTACAGGAAACAAGGGAGATGAGGAGGTGGAGGTGGCTGTCCCATAAGTAGTATGCCTGGTGTGGTGGCTCAGGTCGTCGAGAGTCGAGCGGAAACAAACACTTGGAATCCCAAGGCCTCAGGTGAGGGAGACCAAAGGGCAGAGCACAAAATTGGTAATGACTGGCTCCCCCCAGGCTGCGCAGATACCTTCTGGACACCTGATGTGTATATGATAATCCATGAATTTGGATTTCAGAACGGATAGGTTCAGTCTGCTGAGATCAAATATTGTCTCTATTTGAATGGGATGGGTGTAACCTCGGCAATTTATCGAGCACCCATCTCTGTGAGTGATTGATTCCCAGCTCTAGGTGCCTCTGCCTCTGGATGGGAAATCTTCCTGTGTTGGGGAGAAAAACGCCTCGTTGTTTGAGTGATCTAAGATGTCTGCAAAGGACACATCATCCGAGAACACTTAGGGGACCCTCCTCATCATCCATCCAGCACTCCTCATGGCTCTGAGCGACCTCCAGAATCTCCTGGGAGCGAGTCTCCAGAGGGCTATGATAGTAGAGAATCCCGCGCAGAAAAGAGCCGAGAGAGGGAGCTCGGAGCGAAAACCCGAAACATCACCCTGCGTCACAGCGTCCAATCAAGAAGTCCCACGTGCAAACTCGGACAGGGAGGGCCCGGGTTGGGGGGATCGGGGCCGACCCTCTTCGGTCCAACCTTCCAAGGCAGGCAGCTTGAAGGGAGGAAGCAGTCGGAGGCAATGGGAGTGGGTGGGGGTCGTGGGTCGGTCGGAGCTGGGTCGGCCAACTGCAAACTTTTTTTTGGAAGACTGGGGACTGGGTCTTTGGAGCACCCTGTCTATATCATTATCCGTATCCGACATTCTCGAAGGAAGACCGAGAGGAACTGCGACCTCGGGGACTCCCCAACCTCGGGACGGCCCCCGGCGACTCGGGGACCCCCGGGTAGGCGACTCGAAGTAGAATGGCGCCGAGGGAAACACACACACCGTGGCCATCGTGCCGAGAGAGAGAGAGCCGGGCGAGGAAGGTCCTTCGAGCCTCAGAGCCGGTGGAGCCCGAGCGCAGGAGCCCGCCTCTCGATTGACCCGCCATTCGTACCGATAGGCCATCGGAGTGGCTGAAGAATCGTGCGAGGGTCTCGAACACCGTCGAGACTGGTTTGGGCGGCCGAGAGGGCAGTGGATCCGATTTAATCAACCCTTTAAGAATATTTTATTTTTCTCCTCTGAGGACCCTAGAGAAAAAAGCGTGACTATGCTGCCTGCCTTGCACTCCTGCTGCTAAACAATAAACACAACAGACATCTTAAAAGCACATTTTAGTACATTTTAAAGCCCCGAAGGCTGAGGGCTTTGAGACATGTTAATTTCTCTGACAGGAAAATTGAAACAGTGTAAAAACACAACCTTAGGTGTAATAACGAACTTTAAAACAAACAAAAAAAAGTTTATACAGTTTGACCGAAAGAAAGGCCCTTGAAAGAAATTTTTTTGTCCTGGCCGAAACAAACTCTATCAAGTACACACAAACAAAGAAATTCTCAAAAAAAGTAGTTAATAAAAGCTACTCAGCCCCCACAAATTTTATATTGATTTATTAAGGTATGTTTTAAAGGATTTTATGAACTGTAATAAATCATTATTTTATGGGTGACAAAACACATTAGGAGTAGGTTTTCATGATTGACCACTAGAGGGGGTTGTGACCTTTTAGAAATAAAAATTTTTATGGCATTTATGTTATTTATATTATATGTGTTTTAAACTATTAAATTAAAGGTTTTAGTCATATCATATAAATCAAACATTAAGTGACACAATGATTGTACACAACCTGTGATTTTTAGGGATTGTTTAAGCCTGTTAGAAGTGTTTTAAATGTATTAGTACACATTAGTGGTGCACATTATTTTCCTTGTTTTTATTGGTTGTAAATTAATTGTTGAGTGTATAAAGGTGGTGACATGGAGAGGGAATTTTATCTGAAGACGTTGTGGAATGAAAACGTAAATTTGAGCTTGTCAGCTTTTATCTTGGATGTCAGTTTGTGTATTTATTAAACAGCTGTTGAGTGCTACTACCGGTTTGGATCCTTTGTGCTTTTTTTCTGTTATTTGTTTACTGCAAGCACTTTCCGCTTTTTGATTTTCATTTTTTTAAAACCCTTTAACATTTTTTTTGGCAGTGGGGGATAGTATGTCATCTAGACAGCCATGATGGCTCCTTTGTGCTCCCATCAGCATCCTGACAACAACAGCACTTTGCTTTTTATATCTTAATCTCACCCCTTTTGATGACATAAGCATTTGCACCACTGCAAGGGTTATCTATGCCCCCCCCCCCTTTGTCCAGGTAATTATGCTCTCCCATATTTGGCAACAAAGGCTAAGGTAATCAGCTTGGGTAACCATCCCCCATGTCCACCTACAGCCAAATACCACATCAAGATGGACCGCTCCTTTCCAGGGAAGACCTACACAGCAGCACTGCAAGCCAGGTGGAAATCATAATCTGGGAAGACCTACACAGCAGCACTGCAAGCCAGGTGGAAATCGTAATCCGGGAAGACCTACACAGCAGCACTGCAAGCCAGGTGGAAATCACAATCCCTTCTCCGAAAAAATGTGCAAATGCCCACCCTCCCTGGCTGCACTTTCAAATACCTGAGTTGCTAGTCAAAAGTTAATTCACCTGGGTTATAATCAGGGCTTTATTCCTCTATGTCCAGTGAAGGCTTTTGCCTTTGAACTTTCCCAGCATCAGCATCATCTCTAGTGAATCCTGTCTTTACTGTCATATCTTCCAGTGAACAGTCTGGGTTTTTTTTCATTAGTGCCTGAACTGATCTTCCTAGAGTCCAAAGAATTCTCAACAATTTTCTCCAACACCAAAGTTCAAAAGCATTGAGCTTCTTGTACAGAGCCTTATAATTCAACTCTCAGAGATACATATTATTACTTGGATAAACATATCTTTCACCATATGGATCTTTGTTAATAATGTGATATCTTTGTTCTTTAAACTCGTATTCAGATCAGCAATCGCTTTCTTGCCAAGAAGCAAGCCCATGGCTAATGTGTCACTATCTCCACTTCTTCCCCATCCATTTGTAAATATTTAATAGGACAAGATGACTTTTTGTATAGCTTTTGCTTCCATGCCTGATGACCATCATATCTCTCATGGATCTCACAGTCCAATTTCCAAGGTGAGGCCATCATCCAAGGAAGGCATGAAGATGATGGCAATGACAGCATTTATATGGTCCATCTCCCTCCTTTTGTGCCATTGTGGGTACCTGCATCACCGGACGGGCTTTCCAATGCTGCTATGTCAATACATGCTTGTGTGTCCAAGAACTGCTGCCATTGGCTTAGATAGTCATGCAGCAGTTCTTGGTCTACATATTGTCAGAGTCTTGCTTACAATGTCAAGGTCAAGTCTCTTCCTTATTTCTAGACTTGTCTACAGCCTTCGTCACAGCAAACGTCGACGTCAAATGTCCTCACTAGGTCTCTGTCAGCCCAACCTTCTGTGTTTAAAAAGCTACCTGTCCAATAGGAATCAGTCAGTAACATGACACTCCACACACACTCCTTGCATTCCAGTCACCACCGGTGTACCACAAGACTCTATCCTTGGTCCCCTTCTCTTTAACATTTTTCAACAACACCCTCTATACTTCCACATACCAGGCAACCTTAGTAGAATACGCATATGATTCCACTCTCATTTCCGCATCTAATAACATGGTACACCTGCAAAAAATTATTCAGGAAGCCCTAACAGACACTGAAACATGGCTTAGTAACTAACTTTCAACTCATGCTCAACACAAAAAAGACCAAACTACAAATTTTTCCCCCCAAATCCCTCTCTCATGAAAAAGCTAAATTTAAAGTCCTCTCTTGAAAATACAACCACTGAAGTCACTTCTCATAGCAAACGATTAGGGGTGACAGATGATAATCTTATATTTGACCTGCATATACAAAACTGCATAAGAAAAACTCATCAAAAACTAGGGATGCTTTACAGAGCCAAAAACTTTCTCTTCGATGCAACTAAGTACACCTGCCACTACTTATCTCCTTCCTGCTCTTCTTTATGGTGCCCCCATCCTTACTAACCTCCAGGCATCACAAAAATGAAAACTTGAACAATGCTATAACAAAGTTGCTAAATTTGCAGCACATAGCCCTTTCAGAACCCACCATTGTATAGCATTGAAAAGCCTAAATTGGTTAGAACTGCCAGATCAACTAACATATACGCAACTTCTTACCACCAATAAAATTATCCAGCATCCATCTGCCTATCTAGCACTAAAAAATATTCTGCACAACTATGTTCCCAGTCAGTTATTGGAATCCAGTGACCAAAAACACCTATCACTTGTCTGTCTACAAACCTATTAAATCTGCTGGGCATTGTCTGTACTCATACAAGGTTGCTAGGGCCTGGAACTTCTTACCTGTATCAGTCAGGTCTATACCCTCTCTCCCATCTTTTGAAAACACTCTGAAAGCCTTCCTAGCTAAATCCGGCTCTGTTCTTGCTCAAAACCAGGATACACTATATCCCTAAATGTGAACAAGTATGGTTTCATTCTAAAACTCCTTACCTTCCCTTCTTCACTTACTTCCTTACTGCTAATTCTCTTCCTTGACTTTCTCTCTACATATACCCTAAGCTTGTTTTTCCCCTCACTTCATATTGCAATTCCTATTTGCATTAGACTAACTTACCTATAGTTTTTCTACAAACTGTCAAAAATTTCTCTAAAATATTAAATGATTGTCATACACCTTGTATAGATTCTTAACCAATGCTGTTATATTATGTCTAATTTGTTATAATTATTTCTGAAGATTGTAAAATTATTGTTCTTAAAATGTCTTGTAATAATGTGGAGATTTTTTTCCCCAGGCTTCCTCTGAAAATGGACTTCTACCCAGTCGGACTTTCCTAGTAAGCAAATGTCAATAAATAAAATAAATAAATAAGATCAATACCTTGCTGGAATGTGAAACAAATGCAACTGTTTAATTTCAGCACTCTTTAGCATTATACTTTTCTTGGGACTGAAATATAAAAAAAAAGTTATGTACTTACCATAATGTTCCTCCTGTGTTGTCCATTTTCATTCCTCCTCAACTGTTGGCCTCAGATCTGACACTGTCATTACTAAAGCTCGGGGCCACAAAAAACTCTCAAGCTCCTCCAGTGCCCATAATGCATCAACCCCTAACATACTTCAGATCTCGTTTGCAGCTTTTCGCAAAAGACATGGTCAGCCTGAACTCTCAAGCATTAGTTGAGAAGTGCTTTTTTTCTTCATATTTTCTCTTTCTTGTTATAGTTCCCTTACCTTTTATACTCAGTGTAATTATATTATACCACTGTTGGTATTTTTTCTCCCTAGAATCTATATCTTTATCTATAAATACTGTACATGCCTGTGAAATTCTTCTTACCATTGTTATTTCCCTTCCCTTACATTTTATACATATATATATATATGTATACACACACACACACACATATATATATATATATATATATACACACACACACACACACACACACACATACATTACGCACACACACGGGTCTACTTCCGAAATTACATCTACCCATATTCCAAAAAAATGAGACCATTTGTATGAAAGACAAACTTTACAAAGCCTTGGATCACCAACAGGTATTCACAGGGTAAGTAACCACTTGGCCACCAGGACAAAACAACTAACTAGTTGGAACACACAGTGATAATGGAATGGAAACTAACTAGTGTGGAATTCACAGTAATAATGGAAGGTTGGACAAGAGCTCTGCTGTAGAGTCTGTACAAGTCATCTGGAGAAGCAGGTAGTTTTGTAGGAGATGGCTGCTTGAAGAATTAATGAGACTTGCTGACATTACAGATACTGGGATCAGTTTTCTTGCTGGCTCAATTGAAATAACAGTCCGCTGCACACAACAACATGGCTCCAGTGAGACATTCTGGTACATGCTTACAAGCCTAATAGGATGTTAAAGCTTGGCAAGCTCCCTGTCCTGCATTAGGGTTATGTACCTGTCCTATCTGCTGACCAGGATTCCTGCTAAACAATAGTACCTGTTGCCTTTTCCTACAATAAGGAATAGAAGCCAACCTCTCCCCGAGTTCATCCCGAGGAAAGCAAGAAAGTATGTTAACTGCTTTATGTAAAGTATATTTGCCTAAACATTAGGTTCATTTAATAACCCTCCATTACCAGGATAGCCAGCAGCCATACTCTTTTCTACTTCATTTCCTCCCTACCCCCTCTCGCAGCCTTCACCTTGCTTTACTATCTTCCTCCCCTACTACTAGATCCACTTCTTTCTTTCCAGGTGTTAATATTGTACTATAGCTTTTACTCACTAGATGGGACCCTCTTCCTTATTCATCTATTCCATCCCCTCATTTTTGAAACACTCAGGAAACTAGTTTTACCTTACTTATTTCATTGCACGTAACTAGTTGTATACCTTACTTATTTCTGCCTAGACCTATTTTAA
This sequence comes from Protopterus annectens, assembly GCF_019279795.1. NCBI lineage: Eukaryota > Metazoa > Chordata > Ceratodontiformes > Protopteridae > Protopterus > Protopterus annectens. The sequence goes on along the minus strand of NC_056747.1, from coordinate 380,348,441 downwards.
GCTTCCATTTTTAACCTTCATCTACCTATCGACCCAACCTACCCAGACTATTACTGCATCTATCACCTCCTTTACTTACCTGCACCTAAACTTACCTCTAGCAGTCAGCATTTCCACTGATTGTTTTTCACAGGCTGGTTTTCCTCCTTACTTGGCTCTTCCTGCTCCGTTCACTCTGCGGGCTCATTCCACTCCCCTACCCTACCCCCAAATCTCACCCACCCCCACTGCATCTAGCCTTATACCTCACTAACCACTCCTACTCCCCTAGCCAATCACATTCCACACCTCGTTAAGGTTTTCCCTCTAGCTCACCACTCCTCCCATTACATCTTCTACTCTCACCTTCTCACTCCCCACTCTCTACTTCTTAAGCACAATGCCTATTTCACCTACATCCCCATACCTTACACCACTATTTCTTTTCTCAATTCTCCCTCTCCTTTTCCTTCCGTATATCTTAACCCCCTATGAACATCTTCACTGCTCTAACTTCCACCAGCCCTCAAAACAAACATCCCTTCCTGCTCTATCAACCACCCTGAAACACATAAACATAACACGCACAACCAACTATTTTCTCCCAATGTGTCACAGATCCACCCATATTTCCTACAAACACTACTAAGTCAAGAGAGCACATAACTTACTGAATCTTACTCTTATTCACACTTACAGATTACACCTTCACCTCCTTATAGATGGTGACATTCATCCCAACCCTGGCCCTACCAATAACACCCCTACCAACACAATCAGTCCTCCTGCTTTCATACACAACCCTACAAAGCATCCTAGCTCCCTCTTATTAGGTCACTTAAATATGCGTAGTATTAACAATAAAATAACTCACCTTCATGCCCTACTTGAGGTACACAACTTTGACATTCTATGTTTAACTGAGACATGGCTAAAACCATCTTCCCAGGACTACGAAATCACTCCTCCAGGATATAGTATTTTAAGAACTGATCGCCCTAACAAGAAGGGAGGGGGCATGGCCTTAATATATAAAACAGGGCTCCAACTTGCACTACTAGACACTTGTCCTCCAGCTAATACCAATTCCGAAATTCTTTTCACCAACCTACAACTAAATTCTTGTAAGTCCATCTATATTTTATGCTCATATCTTCCTCCAGGTAATAACATCAACTCCCTTGAAAACATCCTCAGCTGGTTGTCCACTAACTATCCTTAAGAAACCATTGTCCTAGGCGACTTTAATATTGACTGGAATACCTGTAATAATGATAACCCTTCTAACCACATAAACCTTCATGGCTTCTCTCAAATTGTCACCTCATCCACTCGAATCCATAAACCCACCAACAAAGAATCAATCCTTGACTGGATCCTTATAAATACTCAGTCCCCACTCTACATGGTAGGCATCCTCCCCGATGACATGAGTGATCACTCTAACTTATTTAATTCGACATAAGACCAATACACCCTGTCCTATAACCTACAGAGCTTCTCGCTCCAATAAACACTTTAACCCTGAACGTTTCCAAAATGAACTGAGCCTATGCAAATGGTCACCCTTGAAACACCTCCAACTACAGAAAGCAGTGGCTTACTTCAATTCTAAGTTCCTTGAAAT
>NC_056747.1:380009335-380041835 GCF_019279795.1 Protopterus annectens | reverse complement strand
CAGGATTCCCACTCCTCTTTTCTTGATGTACTAGAAAATATTAGGGTTCAACCAAACACCCTAATAAAGGGCGATTTCAACTACCCCCACCATTAACTGGGAAAACTACTCGTGTACCAACTCCTTCACTCAACGCTTTCTGGAATTCATAAACTCCAATGCCCTGGATCAACTTATCCACACCCCCACCAGGGGCAACAATATCCTAGATCTAGTCATTACCAACATGAGTGACCAGTGTTCCATACCTGAAGTCAACGCCTCATTGGCCCGATCAGACATAAGCTAATTACTCTAGATATCCACATCCTGCCCCCACCCCCCCATTAAGGAAACCATGGTAAAAGATTTTTCCAAAGCCAACTTCATGTTTCTTAAGACAGAAGTGGAGAACTTCATGACACTCATGCAGATGGACAATACAGTTGTGACTACTGAATCCTACACAATTGCACTTTATAAGCAATTACATGAGTGCATGGATCGTGCCATCTTAAACAGAACCAAGACGCTATGCTCCAAAAAAAGGAAGCCAATCTGGTGGTCCCCTGCCATAAACAAATTGTATAACAGAAGAAAGAAACTGTTGCAAAAGAGAGTAAAATCCCATGAGTGGAAGAGCTCCCTGGTCAGCCTCAGTAAGAAGCCAAGATCCCTTATAAGATCCTCCAAAGCTAGCTATGAAAACAAAATCGCCACTGATTCTAAGGACAACCACAAAGCATTCTATAGCTATGTTAAGAATCTCAATGACAACACCCAGATCTGCTCTGAGTTATGGCACGAAAATCACAGAACCAACTGCTACTGCCAACATCCTGGCAGACAGGTTCAGTGCTAACTTTACCCTCCTCTCACCCCCTAAAGGGCCAATATCTATACAGGAAGAATGCAGAGTCCCTGTAATCATAACTACACAGGTAAAAGCTTCACTCTCTAAAGCCAAAAACACAGCATCCATGGGACCGGACAACATCCCAGCCTGCGTTTTAGTCGAACTCCAGAATGAACTAGCTCCCCACCTAAGCACCATGTTCATAGCCTCACTTCAGGCTTTGTGTCCACTGAATGGCGCACAGCAACAGCTATCCCACTCCACAAAGTGGGAGCCACCACTGATCCCGGGAACTATCTCCCTATTAGCCTAGTCTGCAAGGCCATGGAACGTATCATCATGTAACTCAAAGACAATGGTAAACTCCAAACTCTGGACCCCACCCAGTTCGGGTTTGTGAAAGGCAGATCATGCCTGGGTTTGTGAAAGGCAGATCATGCCTCCTGAACCTGATAGACTTCTTTGAGGCAGTCACCAAAGCCGTAGACAAGGGTAAGGTGGTTCACACAGCCTATCTTGACCTCTCCAAGGCTTTTGACACCATCCCCTATTCTGGAATTATATAGCTAAAACTCACTAAACTAGGTATGAATCCCTACGTCACAAGATGGGTTGCTAGCTGGCTCAATGACAGAACCCACACTGTAAGAGTTGCAGACTCCAAGTCTGACTTCAAACCAGTGACAAGTGGAGTACCACAGGGTTCAGTCCTGGGATCTCTCCCATTTGGTATCTAATTCTCTGAAGTACAAGCTAACACAGAAGGCCTTTGGCTAACGAAGTTCACAGATGACTGGAAACTAGGAGCCACAGTTGAGTCCTCAAATAATGTGGTCATCCTACATAAGGGCCTCACTAAGACAGATGCCTGGTGTCAGAGCCATGGCCTCAGGCTCAATGCCAAAAAAGTGCACTGACAGTAGTCTTTCCTTTGGTAATCACATGACCACAGTGGTCAGGAAATCCTTCTACATGGCACACCTCATCATAAAAGGGTTCTCATCCAGGAAAAAAGAGGTCATTGTTCCCCTCTACTCGACACTCAGACCCATTATAGAGTACAACGCCCCTTTTGGAATGTACCTCACAAGACCTCTACAAGCAGCTGGAAAGTCCACAGAAGTACCTCACAAAGAGGATTACTGGCCTCAAACACATGCCCTACACTGACTGTCTCAAATAACTCCAACTTTACTCCGTAGCAAATAACCTACTCCGAGATAATCTCTGCCTAACATATAAAGCTATGTCAAACCCAGAGCTGTTGGACATGCTACACCTAAAGAAATCCCAATCCCTCTGAGCTACATACTCTAGGAACCTAAACCTTGTCACCACAATAAACAGGACATGCTGGAGGGATAGATTCCTGTCCCAGAGACTTCCCATACTCTGGAACAAGCTACTCATCTATGTCAAGCAAAGTTCATTAGCACTCTTCAAGAAACATCTTGATGAATGGATGGGAAATAGGAAATACACCCCGGAGATCACTTCTGTGGCTCTGCTCAACAGGGGCACAGGAAAAAAAACTTTCTTGGGTGGCGTAAGCCAGGGAAACTTGTTGGCTAGGCTTATTTAGGCCCTTGGGCTGATAGCCTAGTACCTACCTATGAACCTACAAATGTATCTCAGCAATAATGGAATTCTGACAGGCAATTGTACAATTCAAGCTGCTGTATCCAGCTGTCTTCAGAGTATTTTACCTGAAAAATCAAACACATTTTTGTTGCAGAACAAGCTAAGGAGGAAATAAAGTTTATCCAACAAAAAGAAAGGGACTCAGCTTCTCATTCTTCTGAGAATGAGGTTCATGGAGAGAATTTGCCAGCGAAACCTTTCCAAACGTTCCAAAGAATAAGGCTTGAGAAACAGAAAAAAAAGCAAAGAAAGTGACTAGAAGAATCAGGAGTACCATGGACCTGAAACAGAGTCTAGTGTTGGGAGTTGGAGAGAATCAGGAAGACCACTAGCAACACTGAAATTAGTAATAAATGTAAGACTATAAAGCACCAATCACATTTGTAGAATACAGCTGTGCAAATAAAAATGGCTGAGAAAAGTCTGGATTTTTTTGACTTTGTTAAACTTGTGGGTGGACTATAAAGAATACAACCTGCATTATGTCTTCAATGTTTAAAAGGACACTAAAGGGGAAATTAGCAACTAAGCAAAAAATTTTTTGTTCTTAATTAGTATTTATATAAAACATTTCATGATGTAAACTGCATGTTATATTATAAATCAGTTTTATACAGTGAGTACTGAGGGTTATTTTAAATCTGTGTGTGGAGGAGTCTCTTCAGAGACTACTGTACGTCTTAAAGGGGTTTACTTCAGAATATCAACACAGAGAGCAGAGAATCCTGTTTCATCAAGATAACAATATTGAATTTTCATTTAAGTGAATCCTTAAACCAGCGAAAATGTTCACCGGGAAACTAACCACTTGGCCACCAGGACAACATACACACAACAAAGCAATTAAAGCCCATAAAAGTGAGGGGCTTCACCCAAACACTCTCCAACTATATATACCAACTCCAAGATCACACTATAATGGGGTAAAGGACAAACACCTCTAGGGAGGCCAAGTGGTTAGTTTCCCAGTGAACATTTTCACTGGTTTAAGGTTTCTCATAAGTGAGGATTTTATATTGTTGTCTCGAAACAGGATTCGCTGATGTGGGGTTTCAATATTCTCAGGTAGAACATCTTAAAGATATTAAAGCAAACAAGTACCCCTTTTTGTTATCACAAACAGGTTATCTAGTACAACATAAAAAGGGCTAAACAGAAACAAGTTTAATTTAATTTAATGCTGTGATCATGTCTGCCCAGTGGGGTATAAATGTGTAATGATTACACTGTATGTAGAACTAAGATGATAATGTCCCTTTTTTAAAAGGATTGATGTATATATTAAATGTCCTTGTCTCAAGCTATAAACTATTTTTTGTAAGCAAGCAGACTTAAAAAATTAAACAAAATTATGAAAGCCATGAAAAATGCTAATCTTCTTACATCTGCAAAAACATTAGCTTGTTTTTTTTCCCTTGTTAGTAGATGTTCTCAGTGACAGACAAGAAGTCTGCAACTGAAGACAAGTTAACCAAGGAAATTCTGAACATTATTTCTACTTGAAATTTACACAGATTCCTTCAAGCATCTGCAATTTAAGCTGCCTCGAGTACAAGCAATTAATCTTGATAGTTCTGTGCATTCTTTGCTGAGGGAAATAAAAATATAAAAGTACAATGGCAAGGAATTCAGTGAAAAAAATAAAGCTTGAAATTATGAGGCTTGAATAACAGACAGTAGACTCCCCAGCAGTTACTTTTAATAGAACACTGCATAATTTAGTTTTATTTAAAGATAGCCAGTACACTGTTTCTTAGGGCTAAAGGTTCATGCTTTCTGAAAGCATACAAGCTGTTTTTTTCACATCCGCAGTGGTAGAGATCATAAAAAACAGACAGCAATCAATTTATGAGGGAACACAGGTTGTAACATTCACTTTGTCATGGGTAACCTTAATTTTAGATGACGTAATGTCTGTAGGTGCAGCTGTTGATTAGGGGCAGCTATTCCCATCTGGAGAATTAAAATTCATTTTTAAAAAATGTACATGGAACAAACACACAAAACTAAGTTAATATGGGATGACGTGTTGGGAAAATGTACATTTTTTGTTTGTTTGAGGATTTTCATTAAAACAAAAAGTCATGAGAAATGTGACACTGGTTCAAATGGGGATAAGAAACTGCTGTATAAAAGATCAGTCTAATGAACATTACTGTGTGCATGTATGATAAAAGTTGGAAATGCACATTCAAAAAAATGTTCTCTACAATAAGAGTTAATCATTTTTTTATCATAATAGATACTCTAGCCATAATATCTTGGAATGTAAAGTGCCTTACAAGTACAGACAAAAAAGAAACAGCATTGAATAATATTAAGAATGCAGAGTGCAATTAGAAATGTTGCAGGAGATACATCTGGAAAAAATAAGCATAAGAATTTAACAAAAGAAAGACTTGCAGGATGTACATTCAGCAGAACATCAGGGAGAAATGATGCTGAATGCTAGAGGGGCTACAATAGTGACAGAAAAGGGAAAAAAAGACAATGATAGATTTGTGGTAGTAACGGGCTATTGGCAAGGGTAGATGATTATTTTGGCATGTATTTACATTCCACCAAAACTGCTATTATGGAGCTAAAGAAAGGTTTGGGAGAAATAATCCAATTTCAGCAGAAATCATTACTTTTAGGTGGCAAATGGATCTTTATTTGTAATAGTGAGGATGAATCAAAGGTACCCAAATAGGGAAAACATAACAAAAGAGGGTAGCTATTTGAAGAAATTCATGAAAATATTTAGTATGGAAAATGTGAATTTAGTAATAGGAACTTGGACAAAATTTATATATTATTCTCCAGGGTACAAAAATGGCCTAGACTGAACAGAATTTACATGTGCATTTAATTGAAAACTTTGACACATCCAATAACTATTCAGATCATGCACAAAAAAATAAGATAAAAATGCAGGGTAATGAAATAAAAATTAGACAATGGCGCTTCCCCCATTACTTGTCAAAAACGGGGACTTAAGGAATACCTATTAAATTATTCAAGACTTACTAGAGACGACAGACATTTCTTCAGAATGCATAGGTAGTGAGTGGAATTAAAAAAAACAGGCACAAATAAGAGAGAAAGATATGGTTCAGAAGTAATATGAATTATTTAGAAGGGCTGACAAAGGTTAAACTACTTCAGAATAAGGGAAATCTCATAGAACAAGAGGAACGACTACAGAATGCTTAAGAGAAAATAAGGAAGTATTTGGTTAATATGCATGAGTTTAGGAAGACAGCTGTACAGTAACTTTTTCATAACTCCAGAGCACAAATGATTTTAACACAACTACTTTTGCAAAAGCAGAATCGGTTATTGCCAAACTTAGGGAGCCTATGACAAGAAAAATAACCAGAGAACCTATAAAGGTATTAAAGATGTTTCAAAAATGTTATGAAAATTTGTAATGAAGAGGAAGGTAGAAACCAAGAAAAAATCACAAAAGGAACTATTTATGGAAGACCTAATTATGCCAAGATTAGATGACGATGAGGCTCAACAATTAAGAGTTAAGAAAAGAGAAGGAGAAGAGATAAAAACTGTGATACATAATCAATCTTGAGGGAAGTCTCCAAGAACAGATGGTATTCCTGTAGAAATGTGGAAGGTAGGAGGGAAGAAAGTGATAATGATCTGGAAGTATTAGGAGGGGAAACACAAGCATCTTGGAAAAAAAAGCTGTGGTAGCTATATTACACACAGAGGGCAAAGACCTGTTAAATCTAGTCTCATACAGACCCATTTCAATTGAATACCATAATTATAAAGTGTTTAGGTCTATACTAGCTAAAAGAATGGCAAAAATAAAAACTTCTCACCAGGCTAAAGGATCTTTGATAAAATTGCTTAGTATTGAGTGTAATGATACTGTATGCACTGCTTTTAGCATCAAATTAGTGATTTTTTTTTACTATAATTAGTTTACTGGTTCTTGCTGGTGGCAGGAGGAGGTTTTCAGGCTAGTTGTTTTGCACTGAAATTTAAATATTCAGTAGCTAGTTCAACCAAACTTTATTTGAAAAAAGAACTCCAAGCAGTTGTCATAGACCAGCACCTCCCCACAACTTTTCTAGCCAGCCAGAGTGAGATGGATATCTAGAGACAGTTGTCTCATGCTGTCTGACAACCATCTACTATTCAAACAGTGTAACACAGGGTGCAAGACACGTGTGTGTGTATGTATGTGTTTGGAGGCAAAAATCTCACACACAGTAAACTCTGACATTAAAATAGTCAGCAGTACACATCATACCTTTCCAAGGCTATCACAATATACACATAATCCATCATATAGTAAGGTTCTAAAGATGAACTTGCCTAAACCTTAAAGGCCTCCAAAAAAAAAAGGTAAAAAACCACACTCAGCATACAAGTCTGCTTTCTCACACAGCACAAGGAGCCCCAAAGTCAAAGATGCTAAGCCCATAAACCAGGCATCAACCTAACCATTCTTGTTACAGGTAACTCCATTGTAAGACATATGGATAAGCCTCTTATCAGGCTGAACAAGGTTAGTTGACTGTCTGGTACAATGATCTGTCAGATCATGCATACACTCAAGGTCTTGAACAAATACCAGTATAACTCTGACAGGTCATGGCAGTGTCAATGACTTGAGGTATGCCTCCCTAGATTATAAGAAGAGAGACGTGATAGAGCTCTCAGACTGTGTCCAAGACAGGTATGAGCCTAGCAGCATTCTACATTCTCCAAGGAAGATGCAGTGAAATGAGCAACAAATTTGGCTTAGTTTTTAGCGTCATTGAAAGGGGGTCCAAAATTTGTCACCCTGGGAGGATATGATTGACACAACATGCTTCTTTGCCAGGGATGGGCTTTATCCATCTCCTGTAGGTTTCAACTATTGCAAAGACATTGCCCACCCCATAGTGCTTTTAGGCAATGCCAACCTGATAAGCTTACCAACATAAAACAGGCAAAGGAAAATATGAAGATGTTGTTGATCAATTCTAAGAGCCTGAACAAAACTCCACTTCCTACAAGCTCTTCTCACCCTGGAATATGTTGAATCTGTATAATAGACGTTCAACATAAGTTTTACTCATATAGTAATCCCTGTATTTAAAAACTCTAACAGAGAAAACAACCGCTCACTTGTTTAGTAAGGGACATTGTTTAAAATAACAGATAACACTCTGGCTGTACAGAAATATAATGCCTTCCACAAGTTTCAACCAGCTACTGTGCAGAAAAGGAAAAAAGGTGGAGGTGTACCAGTCTACATTCAGAAGAGAAACACATCAAGGCTGGAAAAGTAGTATGATGCACTAGAGTTTCTTCATGTCCAAATAACCATCACAAAGTTTCCATACCATACATAAGCCACACTTCCACGGTGGTGCAGCAGTAGCGTTGTTGCCTCACAGCAAGACGTTCTACCGTTCGATTCTCGGTTGGAGTGCCAAAGTGCCTTCTGTGTGGAGTCTGCATGTCCTCCTTGCAGTTGGGGTGGGCGTTCAAAAGACATGTGTAAATTGGCGTGCCTTTGTTGAAGGTTGAATGTCGAGCTGGCACCTCGGCGTTCGTGAAAATCTACTGTCAATCATTAGCTGACCGGAGTTCCACTGTGGCGACCCCTAACCAGGAAAAGCCGAAAGACAAACAACAACAACATAAGCTAGAAATAGAACTCCCTCCATGACAAAAGAAAGCCACAATGCCTATCTACAGGTACTACAATCACTCAGTATTAAACCTAGCAGTATCTCTGAGGTGATCTAAACTATCCGACTATAGACTAGGAAATCCTGTACCACCACTAGTGCACAAGCACAGAGATTCCTGGACTTTGTCAATACAAATGCAATAATCAGAGTACACACTAAGGGGAAAAACATTCTGGATCTTGTCCTTAGTAATATGGGAGGACCTTGCACCATCCCTTGCTTATCTTCATCACTTGTTTGGTCTGACCATAAAGCAGTCTCCTTCAAAATAAAACTGAAAGCAGAGATTCTTTACACCTACGGTGCCTTTAGAAATTTCATTAAAACAAACTACCTAGTCCTAAATTATACACTGACAAACTTCAAATCCAGTTAATTCCACTGAATGCGCAGAAATGTACACCATCACATTACACCAGCAAGTAAACTGCTATATAGATGCAGCTGCTCCCCACAGCAGAAAGTGCAGGGCAAACCGCAACAAACCCAGTGGTGGCACCATTATATCATCAAGTTTTATAATAAAAGAAAAAGAATTTTGACCAAAAGTAAGAGCAGCAATTCCCAGAATGTTAGCGGCGTTGTCACTGAAATAAACCTAGCAGCTTAATAAAATCCACCAAAGCCAAGTTTGAGGCTAAAATACCTACCCAAGCCAAAGACCATCATAAGGCATTTTTTTAGTTATATTCGTAGTCTCAAAAGTATAATGCAGCAATGCTCTGAGTTGATTGTGAATGATGTTACCTACACTCCGATTGAAAATATAGCTAACCTACTTGCCGATCAATTTAGCTCTAACTTTACCCCCTCTCGCCCGACTGTCTGTCACTCAAGATACACCTGCAACTGGCTCATCTCCACCTATCACACAAGAACAAGTCCTGAAAGCGATATCAAAAGCTAAAAATATCACACTAATGGGAACTGGCAATATCTCTGGATGCATTTTAAACAGCATGATGCATAAATTATCCACACCCCTAACAATACAGTTCAAGCTCAGCCTCTGTACAGATTTTGTGCCAAGCGAATGAAGAATAGATACAGTCATTACCTTGCATAAGGGAGGACCCTCCACAAACCCATAACTCTGACCAGCCTGATATGCAAAACCACGGAAAGACTGAGGATGGAATTAATCAACCAGGGCAAAGAGAACCTCCAAACACTAGACCTGTCACACCAGAGTTCTTCAATGGAAGGCACTGCTTACTCAACTTAGTAGATTTTTTTAAAAGATTACCAAAGCAATGAATGAAGGCAAAACAGTACACTCCACATACCTCAACCCGGCCAAAGCTTTTGACACAACTCCCCACTCAGGCATAGTAGAAACCTGGAATAAACCCCAATGTCACCCCACTGGGATTGTCAAAAGGCTCACAGATAGAACACAACCAAAACAAGGGAAGTTACCTTCACAAAGAGACCAGTCACCAGTAGAGGCCCCCAGGTTTCTGTGCCAGGGCATCTACTGTTTGACATCTACTTTTCTGAAGTACAAGTCAATATCAATGGGCTCTGGCTGACTAAGTTTGCAGATGACTGCAAACTAGGAGCACTACCCAAATGACTCAGCCATCCTGCAGGAAGGTTTGTCTCAAATAAATTACTGGTGTCAAAATCATGGTCTGAAATTAAATGCCAAAAAATGCATTAATGTATCCTTTGGGAAGTCACATACCCCATGGTGCTACCAGATTGACAATGTCTCTAAGAGTTGAGCCAGTTGTTTGGGATTTGGGAACTTATGTGAACAGTAACAACTTTTGACCACCATGTGCCTACTGTTGTACAAAATTTCTTCTATATTGTACAGCTTATAAACAAAGGGATTATGTCTAGATCTGGGAATGTCATAGTCCCATTTTACTCACCCCTCATTAGACCACATATGAAATATAATGCTCCCTTTGGCATGCATCTGTCCAGACACGCCCAACACCTGGAACCCCCACAGGGATACCTTACTAAAAGGATACAAGGCTTAAACATGCCCTAAATGGACCATCTCAAAGCCCTATCACAATACTCGCTATCCTACAGGCTACCAAGAGATGACCTTTGTCTGGCATACAAGGCATCCTATGACCAATTATTGATGGATTTACTGCGAATCACCAAGTCAAATGACATCAGAAATACTTTGTCTAGGGATGTAAACCTCTTCTGCAACATCAACTGAATGGTTTGAAGGAATAGGTATACAACTTTATAGGTGTTTATTAGGCTAATGACCACAATTGCCTTTTTAAGCTTAGCCATGCATCCCAAATCTCTGACAAGTTCTGGTAGCCTTGACAAGAGTAAGCAGCGGCTGAGGAGATGAAACATTTACAAGCAAGGGCCTGGGAGATTAACCATTTACAGGTTGCGTGTGTCCATTACAGAAACAGGTGCCAAACCAGGGATGAACTTCCTGTTCCCTGCCAATTGCCCATGTTACACCTGAATTGGGTTAGGGAGGGACTCTGCTTCACATGGATGGGTAGCCTGTTCCAGAGATGGGATAGCCTCTGGGATACATACTTGTCTCTCTAGCAGGTCCTATTTATATCACAGGCAAAGTTTAAGTCTTCAGAATGGGTAATTCTGGTGCTGTTTGTTTTGTGGATATGCAGGAGGTCCAGAGTGGGATCTGACAATGGTCTGTATGCCAGGCATAGATCTCTTCTCAACAGCCTGTAGGAGAGATAATACAAGGATAGGGCCTTGAGGCAGTCTGCACAGGACATGTCACTTATGCCCTGTATTCTTTTACTGAGGAACCTCTATGGATGTTTCAATTGTTGAATATATGCCTGGTTAGGTACATAACAAAGAGACGACTGTACTCAATGACAGGTCTGATGAATGCCGAATACAGTGGAACACTGACTTTTCTCAGATTTTTTCATTCCTCCCAATCTGTCTTGAATCTGCTTTTTATTTATTTATTTTTAACTGTGCACATCCCAAGAAGATATGAGACCCAAATTCCTCTCTCCCATACATCACAATGCCAACAAGTATCATTTCTATTTTGGCTAACCTATCAGGATAATAAAAATATTTGTGCAGACACTTTCAAGCAAAAATCCTAAATGTTCTTGCCTTTACTGTGTATCTAGTTAATGGCACAATTTTACCCCATTCCTTTTTAGTTATTTGTATGTTGATTCTTTTTTTCCAGCAGTCTTTCACCTTATTTATTATCCTGTCTTCTTTCCTTTTACAAGTATAATATACATTTTGAACACTAAACATTTCTTTGATTCTTCTGCCCATCTTTAATCATCCATCTCGTTCAAAATGTCTGGTTTACCCCCCCCCCCCTTTGTCTTTTATCCCTCTCCTTATCTTTTTCTTTCAGTCAGTTCATTGTATTCCTATTATACATTTCCCAGCAAATTATACCATGCTTTTATCACTCCCCCATCACTTTTGACTCCAATATTTTACCTTCTTTTCTTTCTCCACCTCCATACCTTTGATTGTTCTAGACCATTTTGTATTAATCCTCCAAATGGAGTAAAAGAACTCCCTCCAGCCCTTAATCTCCTCATCTTGCTAGTATTTTACTGTTTTTGTAAAGTAAGCAATACCATAGGTACTAACAGCTCCTTAATCGTTTCCAGCAGCCCCCCCCCTTTACATCTTTGTTTAAATCATAATTCAATTGCACCATCCTCTTCCATTCTGCTGTATATTGCACATCTGTTAACCTAGACGTCAGTGACATCATGCAGCTCTTAAGAATTATTCCTACAGCTGTCATTCCCAATCCACCTACTGTCATTGCTGATGAGTCTCATGCTATTCTTGGCTTTTCCCCATCCCAGAAATATTCTCTCATCTTTTGTTTAATCCTTTTTTCATCAAAGTTCCAGGAAGAGATTTTCTAGTTGATGCAGTTAAAATGACCAGGATCCGACCCAGATGGATAGTCTAGTGGTTTTTCAGTTTTATTTGCTCAAAACAGACTTGTCTTGCACTTAAAGTGCATCTCCTGTTCATTTACCCTTGACTGCCACTGGATCCGCCTTTTTTCCTTGTTCCGTGTCAAGCAGTTCTTGAAAAGGGTTTTACATGTCAGAACTACTATGTAAAGGTAGCTCCAGCTTGGGATCTTAATTTTGTACTAGAGAAATTGATTCTGCCCCATTCATAGGTGCATAGCAATTCTCAGTTCATGTTTGGCAGGTTGACTGTTTTTACATCACACAATAGAGCTATCCCAGGAAACCCCAGACTAAGCAACTGAACACTTGCCAGCCAGTAGTTTATTGACCCAGGACTGCCAGGCTTTTTTTACAGTAGGCGCACACACACATTCCCAGCCACAGTTAGCATGGGTCCCTGGCATAGGTCAGAGTAGGCCTTATCACTGGTAAATACCAATGCCCACTGGGTGACAGTCAACGTGACCGAATCACCTAGAACCATACTTTACACCATCCAGTGGCTAGCCCTGCTATGGCGTGCAGAGTATACAGCTGCTCTGGAACAGACTCCCCATCCAAAGTTCACCCCTGTCCATTTTCAACAACTTAGATCTATGGATGGGAAACAGAATATTTACCCCAGGACTGTCCCCTGTACTACTAATGGGCAGATGCAGCTTCTAAATGCTTTACCCCAAGCATGGGTCCCCTCAGATTATCTATGTTATGATCCCAGCTATTCTCCTAAGGGTAATATATAATTATCGACCATAGGATGAGTATGGCCAATCTAGAATCAAATGGAATAGATTATTTTGAGTACTAAAAAGGAAACTAGCTAGGCTTAAAATGGCCAGCAGGGGCAGCTTGCCTAGCACTTACCTATGAACCTACAAGGTTTTATTTTTATTTGTAATTTGTTAACCGGGAAAGTCCACTGGGACATATTGAGCCCTTTTTCAATGGAGGCCCAGGGAGAAAAGCTCCAAGTACATTCAAAATTATTTTGCCAGTTAATACAAGAAAGTATAGACAAAAATATGTGCAGTTAGTACAAAAAACAAATATTATTGGCAGTTAATACAATTATAAGAGAGGAAGCTCCAAGTACAATACAAAATTTGTTGGCAGTTAATACAATTATAGGAGAAAGCTGCAAGATGCATTCACATTTATTGGCAGCTACAATTACTGAAGCAACATGTTGCAGTGAAAAAAGAAATTACATAAAGCTAGTACTTCAGAGATATGGAGATCAATCGCAAGGAAAGAATAGGAGAAATTTATGAAGGATGAGAGCAGGAACATTCCCAGGTGGAGGATAGATAAGAGTGTAGAAGGGACTTAAAGGCAGAACGATTTTGGGTAGTCTGAATATGGGGAGGAAGTGAGTTCCATTTTCTTGCAAGAGAGACGGCTAATAGAGATTGGCCTGGAGTGCAAAGAGGTTTGTGCAGTTCAAGTAGGTTCTGATTGGTTGATCTAAGTGAACGGCCAGAATGGTGTACTGTGAGAGTGTAGGGCAATAGGAAGGATTGAAAATGAGTTTATGGGCAGTGGAGAGCTAAATGAAAGATAGGCAATTAGGGAGTTCTAACCAATTCAGTGAATGTAAGGAAATGCAGTGGTGAGAGGAAGATTTGGAATTTGTAGCAAACTTGGAAATGTTATTGTAGCAGGATGCCAGCTTAGCTTTGAGGGTACTTTGAAGGTTGGTGAGAATTGGAGCTCCATAAAGGAGGGAAGGGAGGAGGAAAGTGGTGGAGAGGGTTAGCCTGGTTGAGGTGGTTAGGTAGCGGTTATGGCGGTAAAGCATACCTAGCATTTGGTGGGGTTTCTTGATGTTGGCTTGAATATGTATATCAGATTTTAGCTGTTCATCAATAAAGACTCAGAGAAGCTTGGTTTGAGGGACTAGTTCAATGGGGATCATGTTTTGGCTTTTTTTGTCAATTATGTAGTTCTTAGTAGGGGAGAAAATCGTAAGTTTAGTTTTAGTTGCATTACGGGCTAAATGGTTATTTAGCATCCAGGTCTCAGTGCAACTAAAAGCAGTCTGTGTTAGTTGCATATGTTTGGAGAGAAAATCAGCTAAGCAGATGATAGTAGTGTCATCTGCGTATTGAACAAGTTTAGCAAGGTATTGACAAAACTGTTACATATGGATCAGTGTAGTTTTGTCGAGGGGAGGCAAATATTTCACCTTAAGAGAAACTATAGTTGTTTAAGAAAATTTATAACAGTAGACATTCAACTGATCACTACCACAGTAATCTAAGCCATATGGGTTATAGCCTAAGGATACAACAAGCCAGGGGAGCTTCTAAAGCTTCAGCACACCTTCTGTGTGCCCAAACTGCCAGTCAGCCTGAACTAAGCTTACCAAAACATGCTTTTAGGGGCCAAGCCCTTCAGAGCTTTCCTACCAACAAGAGAGGGAGGCTGAGAGATGAAAATGACAGTGCTAGGAAGATAAAAAAATAAATAACCACACCTTGGCATAAACAGACCAAGAAACAAGGAGGGAGGGAGGGAGTGCCTATTGCAAGAATGATCATTCAAACATCTACTGTTATGGTAAGTTAACCCATACAATTGCACAATGTTCTTCATACTGATCACTGCTGCACTAGCCTATGCTATATGAATACATTAGTGTAACTAGGGGGAAGTGGAAGGCGAAGAGTTCATAGACCCTGGAGAATGGTCCAATCAAAGTCTGACCTAGACTTAAAGAAGGAATCCAGCTTATACTGCTTTGTAAAAGTATGTACAGAGGACCAAACTGCTCCTTCTAGAACACTTTTAGAATCCAACACTTTCTAAAAAGTCACAGATGAAGCCAAGGCCATTGATGGGGTAGGCCTTGACCCTGCATGGAATAGTTTTGTTGTAAGTATAAAAAAGGGTAACAGCCTTAAACAACCATTTTGAAATGATCTGTTAATGACACATGTTTTCCCCTTCTTACCTTCACAAGAAATGAGCAATCAATCCAAATATATTAATGATTTAGTTCTGTCAAGATAGTACCACAGTCGTCTCTTCTTATCTCCACAAGAAATGAACTGTTTCAAAGATATGAAATACTTAGTTCTGTCAAGATAGTACCCATAATGTCTGTGAGTATCCAAGGTATGGAGTATCCTTTCTCCCTCATTTTTAGGTTTAGGAAAGAAAAAGTACCTAGTGGGAGTTAACACCCTATCATCCAGGCAGTCAACTGAATGTGACTGATGTTGGGGGTATATCAAACACCTGCTGTGTGAGATCCAGTCTGTGATGAAGCTTGTGGTAACTGTCCCTTGCCATTTCTAGAAGGAAGAACCACTGTTGCCTGGGTCAGAAGAGTCTCACCACAATGATCGGGGGGGGGGGGGGGGCTTCCACCTAAGTCTTCACAAGTCCAATAGATATTTGTGGAAAAACATAGAAAAAGCATACAGGAATATTCCTGTCCAAGGAAAAGAAAAGACATCTGTCTCCCAGGTCTTCCTGCATGGAGTCCTGGAGCAGAATCTTGCCAGCTGAATGTTCACAGCGAAGGCAAATAGATCTACCCGAGAAACTCCAAGACTGGATTCATCTGTTGAAAACACCCCTGAGCCAATTTCTATTTATGTGGAGCTGCCCTTGTGTTCAGCTTGACTGCCACACAGTTTTGCTCTGACAAAATGTAGGATGTCTGTGGAGAGAGATCGTGTTCCACTTGCTCTGTGGTGCAATGGATAGCGCATTGGACTTCTAGTAAAATGTTAAAAAGCATTCAAAGGTTGTGGGTTCGAGTCCCACCAGAGTCAGCTTTATGGGTGGGAGGTTGGTATAATGGTTAAGGTGTTTACTCTCAGATGGGATGACCCACAAGTGCAGTTAGCCTAGTACTAATCTATGAATCTATGAAACTGTATTCCAATCTAACATGGGCTAGTCTACAAAGGGGATACAACCTGGTTTCCCCTTTGCTTGTTGATGTACCATATAACTGGAAGTGGTCCTGAGGACCAAACATGATTCAGAGAGTTGACTGCCTTCATCAAGAGAAGTATCTCTTATATTTATCTGCTTGCATCTGTCCTTGGTGTCCCACACACTTTGTACTTTTATCCCTCCTGAAACTGCATCCAAAGCAAAGTCCAAGGTGTCTATGGTGACTGACTGCTTTGGAAAAGGGAGGGAGAAGGGAAGACCTGTATCTGTTGTCCCCACCAAGTGAATTCCCTTCTCACAAACCATAGCACTAGGATCTGAAAAGACAAGGGGATGTTGGTGCTGGAAGCAGTATGACTTCAGATACTACTCGTAAAAGATTTTCAGGAAAGTTATTCAGATGAGTACCTGGGACAATGGAAAAGAAGAGTACTTACATTAATTGCAATATGAGCTCCAATAGTGACAGAAGAGGATATAAAGACAATAATGGCAGATTTGTAGTACTAAGGGATTACTGGCAAGGGAGAAGGATTACAATGACGTATATTTATATTCCACTTAACACTGCTGTATGGAGCTTAAGAAAATTCTGAGATTACTTATATGTAATTTGATAAAGGAGGGTAGATTTTTGAAGAAATGTTGAAAATATTTGGCTTGGAAGATGTGAACTCGACTAGACAAAAGTGTTTCAGGAACATGTGCATTTAAGTTTTGATGAGCTGCTGAAAAAGAGAATTTAAGGAAAGAGTAGTGGAAATAATTCAGGAGTTATTAAAGACAGAAATTTCTTTGGAAAATATAGCTAGGGATTGGGATAAAATAAAACTGGAGTTTAAAAATAGGGTGGAAATAAGAGAGAGAGATATGGTTACGTAGTATCAAGATTTAGAGGGACTAACAAAGGTTAAAGTAATGCAGAATAGGGAGAATCTCACACACTAATAGGAACAATTGCAGAATGCTAAACAGAAATTAGAAAGACTGTTGTTAAGCAACTGTTTTTGATAACTCTAGACCACAAAAACTTTTAGCACAACTCCTCATGCAAAAGAAAGAAATGATTGCCACCAAGATTAAGGAGCCTATAACAAGGAAGATAAGAGATCCTATAGAGGTACTAGAAATAGTTAAAAAATGTTATGAGTCTGTATAAAGCAGGGAAATATTAGAATCAAGAAAACATATAAATGTAAATGTTTATGGAAGAATTAAACATGCCAAGGTTAGAGGTAGATGAGGCTCATTTACTAACAGGATAGAAGGAGATGAGATAAAAATGGTGATGTATAACCAATCCACAGGGAAGTCCCCAAGAACAGATGGTACTCCTGTGGAAGTTTGAAAGCTAGGAGGGGAAACAAACTGATAAAGATCTGGAAGGTTTTGTTTAACAGTATTTCAAGAGGTGGAGAAGTATCAACATCTTAGAATAAAGCAGTGGTGGCTGTAATACCTAAAGAGGGTAAAAAAACATCAGAACCTAAATTACGATTAAAAATTTAAAATTGATAGCTATAGATCAATGTGGTTTTGTGGAGGGGAGGTAAACATTTGACAACATTAACAGAACACTGATGTTCCAGACAGAATCAGAATGCAAGAAAATATCACTGTTGTTGGTAGGTCTTGATGCAGAGAAAGCATTTCACAGAGTAAGCTGGGAGTTTATAAGCAGGTCAATGGAAACATTTGTATTTCCTAATAAAATTATAAAGCTGATTCAGAGAATATATGAGGGATCAAAGGCCAAAATTGAAGTGGGTGGGCTCCTTTCTGATAATTTCTGCTTTAGCAGAGGAACCAGACAGGGGTGTCTTCTTTCCCCTTTGTTATTGCATTATATTTAGACCAAAGGCAAAGAAAATAAGGGATACAGAAATTCAAGGATATAATTAGTATGGTAGCCAAGAAAAGCTGGCTCTATTTGGAGATATTTTTTATACCTGATAAAACCAGAAAAAAGACATTTCAGTGTTGTGGAGCATTTTGATATAGTTTCAGATCTTTTTGGAATACAAAATGAATGAAGCTACAGCAAAGGTAAAGCTGTAAATCATGTGCCCACACATGAATTAGTTCAGCAATATCCATATTTATGGGGCCATGGTAAAATTATGTACTTAGAGGAGTATGGCTTAAAAAGGATTCTGGTGTGGCAGCTAAGGAGATATGGGAAGAGACTAAACAAAAGATAATACAAAAACTGAGAAATTGGAAGCTCTGGTTTATGGATAATAGTAAGACACAAGCAGTTAAAATGTTTTCAGTCCCTTAAGTTTTATATACAGTTTGGGCATATTTTTATCAACCAGAGGAAAAGTTGTGGATAGCAATTAATTAAGAGCTATAGGATTTTATCTGGGAGGTGAAGATGACAAGAGTCGAGTGGGATAAAATGATTCTTCCAACAGGACAAGGCAGTCTGGGATTACCAGATTCAAAGGGGTATTTCAAAGCAATACAGTTAAGGCTCCTTCACATAGTACAAGTAGCAACCTATAATTCCAAGTGGAAACTGAAGAAGAAATGGGGGAAACTCAAAAAACAAGGCAAGATTGGGACTTTTGATACAGAGCCTTAAGGAGAATAACAATAACCACACAGAATATTCTAAGCCAACACAGAAATGCAGAAAGGAGATACTGCCGATAGGGATGACTGCAATTAAGGAAACAGACAATAGACAAGAAGGGGCTGGAATTTATTGGAGAAAACTGGCAAAAGAACCATGGTATTGGGAGCAAATAATTAGAGAATGAAAGGTAACAGAATTGGGAAAAGGCCAAGGATCTATTTGGACTCAGGCTAGAGACTGCCTTCCCCATCAAGGACTGATATAGTTATAGGCAAAGAGAAAGAATAGGGGATCCTAAGCAAAAGACCAGCACTGGTAGAGTTTGTAGTACAATCTAGAACAGAAGCTGCTGTTAAAAAAAAAAAAAAAACAATTCATACAGCATATAAAATACTGGACAATAACTATAAGAATCAATTAGAGGAGTTTAGAAAGTATTGGGAAGAGAGCCTGGATAAGCAATTCACAAAGAAACAATGGAGGATGTGTGTGTTTTCCAAACATGCAACAAAGTCTAGAAGATTTAGGATCTTAGTAGTGTTTACATAGGTATTTTTACACCCAAAGTAGACTCTAAAGAATTTTTCTCAGGTAGATAAACATTTAAGGTGCGATGGGGAAGAAAGAGGTAATTATGAACATATTTTCAGGGAGTGCAACGGGTTGGCAGACTCTAAACTTCCCTACAAACTACGCTTTCAAAAATACTGGGTGAGCATATTGGTTTGGCTAAGGAATGATTTTTTGAGCTGTGATACAGAATTGGAATTGCCTAGACATATTGAAGCCTTGTTGAGTGTAATTATGGTGGACACCAAACAGCAATTACTAGGAAATCAAAATCAAAGTCTAAGCCAACTGTACTAGAAGTAGTGAATATAGTAACAGAGATAAAACTGGAAATGGGATCTTTAGAAAAGTGCATGGACAAATTACACAGAAAAAAATGGAAATCGTGAGGGCAATACATGCAGACAAGGAATGAGGTTTAAAAAAGGCAGGATATGTAATCTTTGACAGTGACTAGATAGATAAATGATGTACAAATATTTGCAACTAAAATTATGTCAATATGGTCTGTTTTCATTTATATAAATGTAAGATTGCCTATGAAATAAGTGAAAATTTAATAAAGCTGTTTCTTGTTTAATAAAAAATACCCATATTTATAGACACAAGATAAAGTTTTAGGAACAGGGCTTAAAAAGGCTTCTGTTATGGCAGCTTAAGATATGTAGGAAGAGATCAGAAGATAATACAAACAATGAGAAACTGGAAGCTCTTGTTTGTGCATAAAGTTTAGTAAGATGCAAATAGTGGATACATTTTCAGGCCCTTTAGTTTTATATACAGGTCAGACATATGTTTATAAACCAGAGGACATGGTGTAGACAATAATTACAAGATGGAGGAATTTATCCACAAGGGAAAGAGGGCAATAATTAAGTGGGATAACTTGATCCTCCCAATAGAACAAGGTGGCTTGGGATTACCTGATTTGAAGGGATATTTTAGAACTACACAGTTAGAGCTCTTATTCATAACACAAGCAGAAGGTTATAATTCAAAATGTAATAAAGAGATGATGATTCCAAGCAATAAGGAGAGTGTGGCATTTGGAATGCAGATTCCTAAACAGAATCACCACCACCATACAGAATATTAAAGTTGCAGAAAGTATTCTAAGAACTAAACCAACACAAATTGAGAAAGAAGACTTTGCCAATAGGAATGACTGCAAGTAGGAGTACAGAAAATAGGCAAGAGTGTGCTGGAATTTATTGGAGAAAACTGGCAAAGGAACCAAGGTACTGGAAGCAAATAAATAGGAAGGGAAAGGAAACAAGAGTGGGATGAGGCCAAGAAGTTGTTTGGACTGCAGGGTAGAGAATGCCTTCCTACCAATGATTAATACAGTATAGGCAAAGGGATAAGTGAGTCCCAAGTGAAAGCCCTGCTCAGACAGAGTTTTTGGTCAAATCTAGAACAGAGGCTGCTGATAAAAATGACAGTTACTAGGGCATATACATTTTTGCATAAATTTTAAGAATCAATTGGAGGTGGTTAGAAAACATTGGGATGAAAGACTGGAAAAAATATTTAGAAAGGAACAATGGGGGGACATACGTATGACTCCCAAATATGCAATATGGTCCAGCAGGTTGAGGATGTCTGAAGTGTTTGCATAGATATTTTTTATATCCCATACAGACTTCAACAAAATTTTACTCAGGTAGACAGCAAATGGTGGAGGTGTAAGGAGGAAGAAATATCACTAGGAACATGTTTTTGGGAGTGTAATGAATTGACAGATTTAAAAGCATTCTTTACAGAGTACTATGTCAGATCAACTGGTAGCAACTGGCATTAACTAAGAATACTTTTCTTTTAAGCTGGGACACAGGATCTGAACTTCCTAGACATAGTAAAGTCTTATGTTCAATTCTACTGGCTGCCAAAAAAAGCAGTTATTAGAAAATGGAAATCAAAATCTAACCACATGCATTTGTATATGAAGCACTGAATATTATAACAGAGTTAAAACAACTGGAAGAGGGTTTTTTTAAAAAAGGGAAGATGCAAATTACACAGAAATACATGGAATCTAAGGGAACAATACATGCAGAATAATGTTCAGTTAGAGGAGTGAGGTTTAAGGGAAGCCAATAATTTAGTGATGTAATGTTGGATTGAATCAGATGTTATAAAGAGAGAAAACACAATGTATGTGTGTAAATGGAAACAATGTTAATATGGTTTTCTTTTCTATTGATGCACGTGTGCCTATGTTTTAACTAATATTTTAATGAACAGGTTTAAAAAAAAAATGCTTTCCCATCCTTGTCAAAGGAGAATGGAATAAAATTAACCAAGTGTCTAGTTGCAGGAGGATTTGCCAGGAAAGTTATTGCTAGGTGAGATTTCGGTTTAGAAATATATATTCATATAGAGCTCTACTGAAATGCTGATTAGCTGAAAACACGATTGAAAACACAGGAGAAGTGATGAATCTCAAAATTCAATCTTCTCCTTAAAACTTCTTTTTGCACCCATCCCCATGTAGGGGGCAAGCCACCCATATCTCCAAACATATTTTTTTTCCAACTCCGAGACTGCCATACCTCAGAGAAAAGGAAATATTCTGAGAAATGGTATCTTGGACTTCGTATATTTAAGTCCATTCTTTTGGTCATTCAGTCTCCATATTTCGTGACTCGCTCTAGTATGTCCAGACATTTCAAACGGTTACCCACTTGTAATCTTATGTAACCTTGTGAAGTCTATATGCCTTTTTAGGGCCTACAGGGTGGTTATCAGGCACATTTGCAGGTTGTAATAAAACATTTTCCAAGGCTGAAAGCACAATAGTAGGAGGCTAGATTCCACTTGTATCAAATCATTTTTTGTTTAAAGAAACTGGAATGCCATTTTGTTCCCAGTGAATATACTGATTTATTCCAGAGATTTTCAGAAAAAGAAAATTCTTAATCTGAAAACTCAGTACAAATACTTCTCAGAATCTGTAGCCTAAGAAGAAATTACTGGATTTGCCCCCCCGCCAATTCTGTTCCATGTTCATCACATTAAGACTCAGAAAAACTAGAACATGATGGGTTGACAGCCTAAACCAAGCCAAGAGTTAAGCCCAACAAAACGTAACAAATTTAAGAGGCAGGGAAGATTAATGTTCAAGTTTGTTTCTTTTTAAGGAGGAATCTCCACTGAAGCAGACCAACTCACATTAGAATCATCACCACAGGAAACAGACATCTTAGTCCAGCCAGGCAAAGAAGCATTCTTTGCTCCTTTCTCTGAGACTGACACAAGTGGTTCTCCTACACTCACATAGGACACTAACAGCTGCAGAGAATGTAACTAATTTTGGTACATGGTGGCTAGAAGGACTACACCAGAGGAAACAAGGGGAAAAAGATGAATGGTCTAAGGAATAAGGAACCTGAAATGGCCACTAAAGGTTCACCCATCTGCAGATCAGGCAAGAAGTAGCCTGTTGAGCTGCAAAGACTGAATGATATTTTTCTTCTGGCTGGAGAAAGTTTACCTGAGAAACTGGTTTGTGCTTTAGACAACAAAAAAGCCTGAAATGCCACTAGTAACATCAGTAGCAGTCAACAAAAGTTACTATCAAAAAAGTATACTTCTAGAAAAATTACACAATAATAAGCAATATACACTTGCCCCAGCCCCCAAAACAATTAATTAAAAAATTTAAATACTGTTTAAACCTGACATTTACAGTTGAAACAGTAAGAGAGAATACACTGCTTCAAATAACAAATTTCAAGTTATGGCCCTAAAAACAGTATAATGTAGTTAAAATAAACATTTTTTTTAAAGTTATGTCCTCACTATAACGTTCCATTGGTTTTGTCTATTTTCTTTCTTTCTCAACTGATGGATTCGCATCCGATCCCTTGGCTCTGATTTGGCCATTGCTAAAGCTCATGGCAACCAAGAACTCTCAAGTTTCTCCTTTACCTATAATGCACCAACTCCACTGCCCCAGATCTTGTTTGCGGACTTTAGCAGAAAAGGCATATTCGTATTCAGAAATGGAGAAGGCTATATGTGGAGCTTAATATAAAGGACAGAAATGTCCTGTAACCACTCATTCTTCCAAATGTTTTCAAGGATGGTGATTGGTGGGAAGGGAGTTGAAGAATGAAAATGGACAACACAGATGGAATGTTATGGTGAGTAACTTCTTTATCTGATGTTACCAATTATTCTCTCATCAACCAATGGGACAGAGTCCTCAGCTACCTAAAATCTGGGGTGGACTCAAGTAAGGATATTCATAAGCACCACTGAGCCAAATGATGCGCTACCTCTGGAGACCAGATCCAATTTGTAATGAGTACAAAGGTATGGGAAGTAGCCCAGGTTGCTGCTGCACATATATCATCCATGGACATTCTGGATTGAAACACTGAGGAAGTAGCCAAGGATCTAGTTAAATAGGCTGGTATCAGTTTTGATAAAGTCCAATTTGTTATAAACAAATGAAATACAGTCGGCTAGTCACAGATATAAAGTGACTTTGGCAACTGGTTTTCTCAATTTTACTTCTGTGAATAAAAAACTGGTCAGATTTTCTGATGCATTTTGTTCCATGTAGGTAAAAACATAATTGTCTGTAGAAATCCAATAAATGTAATATGTATTCACCCTGGTTAGCAAATTTAGGAAAGAATACTGGCAAATCAATGGACTGATTGATATTAGATTCTGATACCACCTTAGGAAGAATGGAAGCATTAGTCCGTAATGTAACCCAATCCTTGTGCAAAATCAAGTATGATGGTTTAGAGGACAAGGCTTGAATCTCAGAAATTCATCTGGCAGAGGTAACAGCCACCAGAAAGACGGTCTTCCAGGAAAGAAATTTAAGGTGACATGTAGCTGCTGGTTTGAAAAAGGATTTAGTATGAGCCTGCAGTAGCAGGTCCCATATAGAAGTATAGGATCTCTAAAAGAAGATCTTAGAAGAGTGCCTTTCAAGAAGGTATTGCTTAATTTATGACAGGCGACACAGGAACCATCAAAACTAATCTGAAAATTTGATATGGCCACTAACTGAACTTTAATGGCTGATGAACTACCTCCTTTAAAAAGATGGGACAAGAATTCAAGAATGCTATGTATGGAGGCTGAAAAGGGTTCAGTATTATTTAGATAAACCCAATAGACAAACCTCTTCCATTTGCTGGAATAGAGCTTTCTGGTATTAGGCTTATGGGAAGATAAAATATTTTATGAACAGGTGAAGACAGCTTAGGTTGTCTGGCTGATAATGGAACTGGATAAGCCAGTCAGTCAGCCGGAGGTTGGTTATGTTTGGAAGACTCATGCCTGTGTGATCAGAGGAGGTCTGAAGTTGGATCCAGACTCCAAGGTTGGAAAAGCAAGTGACGCCAAAGGAAGGGTAACTAAATTTGTCAAGGCCAGTATGGTGCAATGAGGATGACTTTGCACCGACATGGCAGCTTTCTGAAGGAATTTTGGAATTAGCTGTATGGGTGAAAAAGTGTAGAGTAGACAGGGGAGTCAACTCTGAAGTACAGCATCCCTAGGTGATTTTTCCTGTGGGTGGATTAGGGCAAACTAGCTGCTGAATTTGTTGTTTAGAGGGAAGGTAAAAAGATCAAAGCAAGGCTGCCCCATTGAAGGAGAATTACTTCAGAGACATTTTTGTTGAAGGACCATTCGTGAGGTAGATGAATGCACCTGCTCAGTTTGTCCGCTATCGCACTGGATTTCCCCAGCATATGCACTGCTATGAGAAAGCAATTGGATGAGATCGTCCATTGCCACATACAGACCTTCTCAACACAAGGGATAGATCTGGTCTCTCCTTGCTTGTAGATGTACTAAACTACTGACATGTCTGTTTGAAATGCAGTAGTCCCTAGGAAGGCCTACAGCACTAAAAGCACTGCTCTGATCTATAGAACATTGATGTAGAAGTAGGCTTCTTCAGGGGGACCAAGTGCCTTGGACTGTTTTTGCCAGAAAATGCTCCCCCACCCTAGCTGGGAACCGTCTGTGGTCACTATGACCTCATGCTGAGGAGGAATAAACTGACAGCCTTGTAAAACTTGATCTGATTTAATCCACCACCTAAGATGTCTCTTGTATGTCTGGGTGATTCTGAGTGATTCGTATCTGATAAGACATAGGCTGGTAAAGAATTGACCACTGTGTGACTAGCATCCAATGAAGAATTCTTATGTAAAACCTGGCTAAAGGTACCAATGTTATTGTCGCCACTACTGAACCCAGAACTTTAAGGACCAGGCAGGATGAAATCTTGGTACTGCAGCTTACCTTTCTGACCTGTGATCTTATGGTCTGAACTAGAGAATGGTAGTGAAGCTATGGTTGACTTTTTGTTGAGTATTGCTCCTATGAATTCTAGACTCTGAGATAGTTTTAGTTGAGACTTTTCGTAGTTAATGGCTATCCCCAGAAGAGACCAAATCTGGAGAACTTGATCTCTTGCCCTTATCGGCTGATGGCTGGTTGCAACGGAAATGAGGCAGTCATCTAGATATGGAAACACCTGGAATCTTTACAGTCTCAAGTAAGCTGCTACTACCGTCATGCACTTGATAAACACCCTGGGGGGCTGTGGCGAGTCCAAAGGGCAGAACTCTGAACTGGTGATGACTGGTTGCCAGCCAGAAGCATAAATATCCTCTGGATCATCTGTTCATCTTTATATGATAGCACGGACCCTGAAGGGTTATTGAGCACATCGAGTTGTCCTTGCCCAGAAATGGGAGAATGGACTGAAACATGACCATCTGAAACTTGGTTCATTGAACTGACTTGTTTAAATTGGTGAGATCTAAAATTGGTCTCCAGTCCCTATTTTCTTTGGCACTGAAAAAAAGCTTGAGTAAGTTCCGGATTCTATCTGGTTTGTTGGGACCTCTTGGATGACTCTCTTCTCTAGCAATGTTTGAATTTGAATTGCTGGTTGTTTTCACTGACTGGATGGAACATCCGGGGGTTTTTTTGAATTTGGAAGAGAAAGGGAAAAAGGAATTATATAACTTCTGGAAATAATCCTCTACACCCAAGTATCTTTTATGTCTAGCCAGGCCCTCTGGTGCAGGGATAAGTGTCCCCAGGCTGTCTCCAGAGGTGGGCAATTGGGCTTCTTTTGGAGTTGGTAGGGTCTATAAAAGAAGGATTCACTGGATCCCTGGTTTTACAGGCTGCCTCTGCCACATGGGCATTGATGTCCATTAGAGTTCCCTCCTCTGCCTCTAGGGGAACCTCCTTCAAGTGTGTCTTGGAATGGAACCAGAGACTTCTTGAACCACATTTTTCAACTGCCTCGTTGATTTCTGGAAAAAGATCTTCGAGGGGTCGAAAAATGTACTACCATGGCAGACAGGGTCTCTCCACCCTTTTCACACCTGCATAGTGTGTCCTTCACCTGGGGCCAAAGACGTGCAGTCAAAGGAAGCATTGATGAACGAAGACTTGAAGGGCTCCACAAAATCACACAAGCACATCAAAGCATGCCTCCTAATGGAAATGCCTGAAACTGCTGCCCTAGAGTTTCTTTCTGCTACTTGCAAAACCAACCTCATGAAGTAATTAGAAATGGATTGTAGGGTAGCCAACTGAGAAGCCACAGATGACTGAACTTCTTTAGAAATAATCCCTCAGAAGGTATTTGAAAAGTCCTTAATCAAATCCCTCTGAAGTCTTGTAAAGTGTGCCAAACAATTCAGAGACCTTAAAGCGATGGTCGCTGAAGCATACACACATTCCCAAACCAGTTCATCTCTCGTAACTCCCTGTTTGGGGGATGGACAATGGAACTCTCCCCAGCAAATTCCTTTTTGCTGGCCAACGCTATGACCATGGAATCAATGGGCACTGGTTTTTCCCAAAAACTGCTTGTCCATGGGTGGTGCCATAATCTTAATCTGGTCTCAGAGGTATAGGTTTAAAGGTGTCAGGTTCCTTCTACATCAGCCAAGAGATCAACTCAAGCTCATCAGTGGGCAGTGTCACCCAGAAGGTAGATGGGCCAGTACCGAAGGCCTCCAGGAATACAGACTCCACAGATGAATGGATGCTGGGTGCCCAGCCACCTAAGAATTTCAAGGATGTCTCTAAATGAGACATCTTCAGAAGGTGATCGTAAAGACTCTACACCTTCATCGAAATCCTTATCTTCTGTGATAGACTCCTCTGGTGAGTCTAGGTGCTTCCTCTTACATGTCGTCTTCTTAAGATATTCCTCTGTGGGATGATCTGGAGAGGTAACAGAAGACGAAATCAACATTCCCTGTGGGAAAGCCTGAGGTCTTAGTACTGTCTTGTCCATGTAGAAAGATTTGGTGAGACTCAAAGCTGAGATGTCAGGGTTGAAGATCTAGGATCTGAAGGGATTGGATACATCCATTCTGTCGAGGCAGAGAAAACTATCTTCACAACCACAAAAGCAGATCACCCTGGAGAAAGGGAAGACCTCAGATCTGAGAAGGCAAGCTTTTGGATTACGGCCCTCTCCTGCTCCAAAGGCAAAACACCCGAGGTGGAAGCCAGTTGAGCTGTCCAATGCCAAGGATCCAAGGTGCACAAATGGCTCTGAAAGCCTCTGAGTTGACTGCAACACCTCAGATCTGTCAGGAAAGTAGCTCTCCAGATCAGACAGGATCAGAGGACTCGGAGTAAGTTTAGAATCCGAGGGCACAGCACTCCTTGGATCCGATCCAGATAGATCTGGGCAGGTAGTATCCATACACTAATTAAAGGAGTCAAAGGATGAACTTGTAAGTGGGGGTGTAACAGAAAAACAGACCTCCTGACTGAACAGGGTAAGAGCCGAGGGGACACCCATCTGACCCTGCATCAAGAGCATCTTCTTCACCACTCTTTCCACGTGTTCCTCTGTGAGACTTCTGGAAGAACTAGTGTAAAACACTGAAGGAGACATGGATCTGTCCAGAAATGTGGAAGGTACAATAGAGGGTATGGGATCCACCAATGGTGAATATAGAGTCCTTAATAAAATAATAGATGTTGAAGGGCCATCAAAAGCTCGATCAGAATTGGATAGGATTGGATCTGAAAAAGACATATCAGATAAGTTTGGATCAGACATTTTCAGCTTCTTTGGATCCAAAGATGAAGTCAGACCTTTGCGAGGCCTCTTGAGGACTCCGAAGCACAGGAGGAAGAAGGCAACTTTGGAGATGAGGATTTTGTTTTAGTCTTGGTTTTTGGAGATTGCTCTCTGTGTACAGCCTCTTCAAAAGATGAAGGCAAAAGGCCTTAAAGAATCAGTTTATTCATGTGTTCAAACTAATGCCCTAGGGTTAAACCCATGGCAAACAGAACAATCGTCTTGCAAGTAAAGCAGTCTACTCAAAGTGTGGCCATCTGATAAAGGGAGCTTATGCCCACAGTTAGTACATTTTTTTAAGCCTGCTGGAGCTTTATCTGCCATATTGTCATGCCAACAAAAATCAAGAAAAGGAAAAAACTGAACTATATCTACAACTAGTATTAACAGATGAATAAAGGCCAAAGAACAGCCAATGATATAAGAGAAACTACATAAAACGTAGTATTAAGGAAAATATACTAAATAGTATCAACAGGTATGCAAGTACAAGAAAAAGAAGGAAATTAAGAAATTTAGTACAAGACAAGTCAAAAAGGAATGTGATAGGTAAGGAAAATTAAATAAGTGAGGTTTTCACAACTTATGTTAATATCAAGCAAGAGTGTTGGAAACCATGTCTTTCAATGAAAAGTAGCAAACGAGATCCGAGGTAACTGGGGTTTGGTGCATTGTGAATAAGGGAGAAGCTTGAGAGTTCTTGGTTGCCACGAGCTTTAGCAACAGCCAAGTTGGATCAGAGGGATCGGATTATAAAGAGATAAAATATTGACATGACTGAGAAACAGTTGCATAGACAAAAATGTATATATTGTGACCAGACAAAAAATGAAGGTGATAATTGGCTGCATAGAAGAGCAACAGAAACATATGAGATGAAAGTACTGATCAACTCCAATGACAAAAAGACAAACTACTGAAAGAAAGCTCGTCAATCAGTTCACCACAATTCCAGCCAAAGGTATATTCCAGTGAAGGCAAACATGCTGAATACCGCTAAAAAACAATGTAAGCCATATGCTTGTTTTTTAAGTATATTAAAGTTTGCCACGTTAGTGGCGCGAGATTTTAAAATTCAGAGGAAGTTGGTGCAGAAGCGCCGACGAAAAGCTACATTGAATTGTGGCTTAAATAAATTGTTTTTTAGCGGTATTCAGTGTGTTTGCCTTCATTGGAATATACCTTTGGCTGGAATTGCGGTGAACTGATTCATATGAGATGAAAGTGTTAAAAGTGAAAGATTTGCTATAGAGACAGAAATACTTATTGAA
This sequence comes from Protopterus annectens, assembly GCF_019279795.1. Taxonomy (NCBI): domain Eukaryota; kingdom Metazoa; phylum Chordata; order Ceratodontiformes; family Protopteridae; genus Protopterus; species Protopterus annectens. Next base: position 380,012,288 of record NC_056747.1, on the reverse strand, counting down.
AGGAAAGAAAGTATTACACCCTTTTTAGGGTGCCAGCCAAACTATAATGTCCAGAATAAAATACTAGAGAGTTAACCTTGTAAGAAGTCAGAATTTCAGAAATAGAATAACAGTATGTAAGAAAGATGTTAAAAAAAGGATGTTAATATGGTTATGGCCATGTTTAAAGGTAGGAAAGGCACAGTACCAAGAATAGATGGAATAGCATAAGATTTTTTACAAAAAAAGGAAACTGAGGAAAACGAATAATTCTTAAACTATAAATGAATGGATGAAAAGAGAATACGGAATGAGGAAACCTGCATGAGTGTCAAAAATGTTATGGGGAAAAGGTAATTAGATACTTTTCTTTATGTAATGCTGACTATAACAAAATGATAGCAATAAATCAGAGGTTTGCGATTATTAAAGTAGTTGAAGATGAAGTGAAAGGAAGAAATATCAAAGAAATGTTATTGATAAAAGTAGTAGTGGATGGCACTAGAATGGTAACTGTAAAAAGAAGAATAGTTGCAAGCGATATTCAGGCACATGATAACATTAGGCAACACCAATTACAGAACATATCAGAACAACATAGAATCCCAAAGAAAGTGATAGTGTTAATTAATGATATATACAAGCAGTCTTTGCTAAAAGTATTACTTAACAGAGAGATAGGAAATAAAATCAAAGTGAAAAATGTCATGCCAGCTAAACAGAGAGGAAGGCTGAAACTAAACCAACTCTCAGATCAAGAAACCATTGACAGGTACTGCATAGACAAACAACTGGTGCAGGCTGTGTGCAACACGTGCCCCACCCATCTGTGTGGACATTGCGAGGCAACCCTAGCCATCTCGAAACAAGTGTGACTGAGCCTAGGTGTACTGTCATCTGGGACATTCCAATGACGTATGGCAAATGCTGAAGGAGTGTCACAGACAGCTGCCAGTCGTAGCCTGTCAAAATTCCTGGCAGCAATGTGCAACAAGGTAGATAAATACATACACTTTCCAATTACCCAAAGGAGCTGCAAACTGTCATGCACCAGTTCTATAACCTCACAAACTTCCAAATTGTACTTGGGGCAATACACTGCACCTATATCTCTATTAAGAGCCCTGTTCATCCAGAAGCAGACGGATATATCGATAGAAAGGGGTGGTCATCCCTAAACTGCAAGGTGGTATGTGCAGCAGATGGCAGCATAACAAACATCTTGGTGATATATCATGGAAGTGTCCATGATACTGCCATATGGTAGGAAAATAGTCTGAAGACTACATTCCAGCAAGGTCAAATACCTGAGGGACTACTACAGGGTAAGTAGAGAAACACAGCTAGGATTTACGCTAAAGACATCCCTGTCAACATTATCCATGATGACATGGGTGTCCATGCCCCCAAGCAGGTGACTGTGGTTATTCACTTTAGCCATGGGTAATGTCACTATATAGAGAACCATCAAACTCTACGGAGGAGGCCTACAATACAGTGCACGCAACATGAAATACCATACAACATGCCTTTGATGTACCGAGAAATAGGTTCAGATGTCTGGACATGTCCGAGGGTGCACCGCAACACACCACCTTGAAAGGCAGCGCAGATGATTTATGTGCATGCCATGCTACACAATATGCTAACAGCCAGGTTAAAGAATAAAACTGCACGGCACACATGCAAGACAGGAAAAATGGAAATGGTGACATTCTCTCAAGCAGTCCACTGACCAATTTACCGAGGCACACATCAAAAGTATTAAACAGTACAGGTCACACTACTGTGTTACGTTGTCATTTTAAGCATTGTTTTGCAAGATAGTGGTGTTACATGACACAGTGTCGTTGCATGCTTCTCTTCAACTGTCAGGATATCTAAGTGCGCTGGCTTTAGTGTTCAGGTAATGTCAGGATTTCCACTGGTAAGCTGTGTTATGTATGGGAGCCACCTGCTAGCAGCAAATCTGTTTACTGCACTTGCATACACAATCATTTTATTCCATTTTATCTCAGAATATGTTTTAACACCACCAAAACACTGATGTACATTTATTCTCATATGCAGATATCACGTCGAAGGGTTGTTGCTTGATGACCGTTAGATTTCATACAGTGGATATAAACAGGGTACACATCCCTGTTAAATTGTCAGGTTTTTGTGATATAAAAAAATTAGACCATAATAAATCATTTCAAAACTTTTCCGACCTATAACCTGTAGAATTCAATTGAAAAACAAACAAATCTGTTTGGGGGAAAAATATAAAAAATAAAAAGCGTACAATACACTAGTTGTATAAGTGTGCACACCCTTAAACTACTACTTTGTTGAAGCATCTTTTGATTTAATTACATCATTCAGCCTTCTTGAGTAGGAGTCTCTCACATGACACATCTTGACTTGGCAATATCTGCCCACTCTTCCTTGCAAAAGCGCTCCAAATCTGTCAGATTGCAAGGGCATCTCGAGCACAGCCCTCTTCAGGTCACTCCACAGATTTTCTACTGGATTTCGGTCTCAAAACTTTAATTTTCATCTAGTGAAGCCATTCTTTTGTTGATTTGGATGTATGCTTGGGGTCACTATCGTGTTGAAAGATGAAATTTCTCTTCATCGTCAGCTTTCTAACAGATGCCTGAAGGTTTTGTGCCAAAAGTGACTGGTATTTGGAATTGTTCATAATTCCCTCCACCTTGACTAAAGCCCCACTTCCAGCTAAAGAAAAGCAACCCCAAAGCATGATGCTGCCACCACCATGATTCACTGTGGGGATGATGTTATTTTGATGATGCAAAGTGTTGTTTTTGTGCCAAACACACCTGTTGGAATTGTGCCCAAAAAATTCAACCTTGGTCTCATCGGACCATGACACATTTTCCCACATGCTTTTGGGAGACATTATGTATTGCTTTGCAAACTTTAGCTGGGCCTGGATGTTTTTCTGTGTAAGAAAAAGCTTCTTTCTTGC